>NW_028281122.1:0-287500 GCF_059751285.1 Brachycentrus maculatus | reverse complement strand
CACCCTCTCGAGTTGACTGGTTTTCGTACTTGTATGTTCGTTGGGAGATGGGAGTAAGATCTCCAGGGGCGTGACGCCAGCCGAATTTCCCACCGATAGCACCTGAATGTTGAATGCACCCCTGCTAGTCACCCTCTGTCCGCAGCCGCGGACGCTGTCTGGGTGATGCCGGAAGGTAGCGTAGCGCGGCACCGTACGACTGAGTAGGCACTAGGAGGTGTGTAGCTCTGTTAGTGAGAAATTGTCCATTTTGCGAGAGAACCGAGCTTCTGCGTCTGAGGGGTTGAGCTTCCTAGATTCCTAGCCCGTGCGCGAGATTCGATCCGAATTCCGACCAAAATTTGCCAGGAAGGAAGGAGAGGAGGGGGGGCGGATGGACAATGTCAAACTAACAAGGCGTTAGTTCGGCGAAAGAAATGTCCGCTCGGCTGGGAGGGGGGGGCGCGGGGGGGTTTCTTTCGTCAAACTACTGCGCCAGTCGTGCGGCCGCGCCCCTGACCCTTGTGTGGCCCGCAGGAGTTGAGGGCCACGGACGAGGCGCTGCGCGCGCTGCAGGCGCAGCTGGAGCGCGCGCTGGCCGGCGAGCTGCGGCCGCCGTCCGGCACGCTCAGCGCCATACTGGAGACCAAGGACGCGCGCATCGCCAACCTGGAGCGCGAGGTGGCCCTGCTCGAGGGCGAGGTGCGGCGCCTGGCCAGCCCGCCTCCCCTCGCCGCGCCCGCCCCCCTCTTCTCCTCCTCCCCCGCGCTGGCGGACCTCTACCCCAAACACGACGGTAGCCTTAAGCGACAAGTAAGTTTCCTACTCAACAATGTGCAGGTGAGGAAAGATGGCCAGATGAGTGTGCTCTTGTGAACTCCGCGCCCCCCTCTCTGGTCGCTCCGCGCTATTCGCGCTCTTCCCTCGCGACCTCCGCCCGAGAGCTTCCCGACATTACGGCGTCCCGACCGCCTCTAGGCCCCGCACTCGCCCAACCACTACCAGAATCATTCGCTCGACTACTCTCACAATATATAGGCCTCTCACACAATATAAAGTGGCCTAACCCTCAATTACTCATATCCTGACTTACCTACTACAAACGTGCTTAAATTTAATGCAAAAGGACACAATCCTACCTTTGGTGTCTTAGCTGGTACAGTTGTGGAGGTCATCACCAAAACATTACATTTCCATTATAATTGATTTTAAGTAATCAGGAATTCTAGCTTGTAAAATTGTTACTTTTTGGTGCGATTTAATGATTTCATATCGGTTAAACACAAGATTGGTCACGTTTTGTCGAAACTTTTATTAAGATTTCGATAGAATACAGTAAACGGAACAGATTGGCAGTTAAATGATTTTTTGTGCAATATCGGAAATGTAACTTTATAGCGAGGACCTCTACAGTTATCCCCTTGTAGTTGAATAATTAAATATTATTTACGTAAATTTTAGCACGTTTTAAATAATTTTTAGTAGGTAAGTCAGGATGGGGAAAATTGAGCGTAAGGTAAATTTTGCACTGACGGCCTTATATCTGTGACATATCTAATACATATCACCGAGACTCTTTCCTTTGCATAAACCAAATAAATACATAATGCTAATAAATCTAAATGAAACGAATTCGTCTCAAAATGAACCGATCATTCAAATTTGATTATTAAATTCATTAAATAAATAAATATTTTCTTGACAAATTTTCGGTGTGTTTTTTTCTTCATACGCCCGAGGAATGATGCTGGTAGCAGAGGGTTAAAATCTGACAGTCGTAATGTAAATGGCACAACTCTTTTGATACATTGTTTCTGACACCTTGTCCAATACAATTTATCATCTGTCAACAAACCGAATTATACCGCGACCGAAAATACAAAAGACCTCTTCCGTGTGAATTCAAATGAGAATAGGTGTTTTGTATACCCGGTCGGCAGATTCATTAAAATTATATTTTTGTGACAGTTCACTTATTGGATTTCATTTCGTTGAAATAGAATATCAATTACTCCAATAATTTTTATTAAGTATTTTTGTAAGGGAGTACGAAGAACCTAAAAATATGGTAAAAGTGACATCCATTTAGTATTATAAAGAGTTTATTTTACTTGTGATTTTCATAATTACATTTTTTTCTTTAAGTCCGAACTGAAGTTTTGTTTAATATTAACAGCTGCTTCAAATTCAAATATTATGATTTTAATTAATTCGTATATGATTCTTCAATTTTGCAATATTTTTGCTAATTTTTCATCTTCTTTATAAAAATATTTAAAAAAAATTTAAAAAAATATTCTTCATCTTCTATATAAATTAGCTCATTTTATTTCCGTGGTACAGATAGTTTTTTTTTTTTAAATTACCATTGTTCACAGTAAAAATGTCAGCACTTTTTACTTTCCATAAGTGTTTGATACACCGTTTTTTTTTAATGTTACATCACTATCTCTGTTGATTAATTTCATGTAATTGCGATAATATTATTAAAGGTCTGACTGTCGCGATTTTTCTGATTTTCTTTCTCTGAGATCTGGCAATTAAATTAACGATTGATCTGATCATTTGGTATCCAGATATCCGGATGTAAATTTATGACTGAAATTAATTACATCCAACAATATTTTATGAACAAAAAACTCAATACAGTCCACTCAAAATCAGTCACGTAAAAGTGTATTCTGTAATCGATAAGTCAAGTTTACTGGATTTCAGTCCGATTTTAAAATCGATTTATCCGATTCATGAAAACGTCATATTTAGTTAAATTCAAACTGCTGTCAAATGAAATTACGAATGCAACGAATTTTTGTAAAAAAATCATGTAAAATAAACTACAAGTAAAAGTAAAATTATCTCTTTGATGCTGTGTAAATGTCACTTTTACGTTATTTTTAACCCCTGCTTACTAAATATAGTAAAATTAAATTATTTTAAACACCAAGCAATGGAAACTTGTCACAGTAAAACCTTGGTCAATTACATTAGTTGTAATTAAAAAAATATATATAAAATGTTCGCAATGAACATACTGTTCTAAAAACGATTTATTCTCTAATTTAGTTTCATAAAAATATACGAATTTTTAAATGGTTGTTAAAATTTAAAAGTCTAAAATGTATTTTAAATTTTAAAATAATATTTGACAATAAAGCCATATCTATGTATGTACACTTCGAACTGCGTCAATTCCACCAAATATCAAACGTTTTAGAAATTTACGATAGCTTTATACAAAAATTTTGTTTATATTCTGTAAAATTGTAAATATTTCAAATCAGGGACTAAAAACGTTTTGTCCCATTCAAAAGCTTAAAAAAATCGTAATCCGGACGCGTAATCAAAATTAACATTATTGAAAAATTATATAAATAATTAAATCGTAAATTTGAAAAATCCAGGACATTCCGAATTATCGTTTTCATGGAGATATTCGACGTTCTTGGTCCCTGGTAATAAATATTATATATTAAGAATATTTTTTGAAATAATTTTGTGGAAACGTATATTTTTAGACAACGTTCACAATTGTGTTTTAACGAGATTAATGATTGCTTAAAATTTTTTATAAAATCTTTAACATTTCGTTACGTAAATTTTATGAGAAAAAGTTATTTTTAAAATTTTCATTTAACATCTGTGTTATATTTAAATATTTAAAAATACATATCTACGTATTTGTAATAATTTATTTAATTTAAATAATAATAATGCTTTAACTTAATTCATGAATACAGAGTATTTGTGTTTATTTTTAAAAATAATTTATATTTGTTTGTAATTTTACTGTGCAAAATATATTTAGTATATATTTTTTTCATCTTTCGTGTTATCTAATTTTTTAATATGTTCTCGTATTATATATTTTAGCTTACGTTTAAACGATAACTCTTATGAATTAAATAAGAAAATGATTCCATTGTAAGTAGAAAGAATATATTTAATCTAGGTTTAAAAAAATTCAGTATTTTGTAATGGTTAACCTTTAATATCCCTTGTGCTGTGCGCAATAGAGGTAGTCCGAGCAAATTTTTGCGCAATATTCGCGAAACCCCATGGTAAAATAAATATATCTATAAAACTAACATTAACGAAATACTTTAAAAAAAAACTCTTTTATTTTTATTTTATTAACATTTTACTTTTTAAATTGTTTTGTATATAAAATTTAAACGAAACTTAAAATAATTAAAACCATTTAATGAAAAATAAAAATCGTACGCCAATTTTTTTAAATTGTTTTTACACTTTTGGCGTTAGAATATGTAGCATACGATTTATTACTTTTTTAGCATATACGATATTCAAGTTTGCATTACGTTTTTTTTTGGCCATGAGATATACCTATTTTTTTCATCACGAAAAAAACATTTACTGAAAATAAAATTATGGATCGGAATTTCGAACTTTTCCTTTAATTAATAAAATTATCACAAATCAGTGTGTTTTAATTGCAAATTGTACTATAATCAGTGGTCCCATATGGGACCATAAAGCATTGAACGTCGCAAACCCGTTTTTGAAAACACCACAGGGCGTTTGAAGGTTAATATTTAAAATAAAGTAAAATATTTAAGATATGGATTTTCAGGTTAAATTTGATCCATTAATTTCACAAATTGGCTTCAAATTATATTAAAATAGATTTTATCTAACTAGAACTCAATTAAATTGATATTCCATAAATTATGTAGGTACCTATTTCCAATGATTCTTATCAAAACGTGGATGCTTTAAGTATTGTAGATAGAATTTATATTTTTATTAATATTTTTCTTATAAATATGGGTAACTAATTATTAACTTATAGAAAATATATTTTTTCCATTAAAATATTTATTTTTGAGTATTTCTATTTAGAGTATATAATTTTTTCATTCTATATTAGGCATAAAAAATATATTTTATAGATGCAGTAAATGTTTACTTTAAATAATATATTACATATAAACTAACATATATCGTAGGAATACAATTCAATTATGTTTATAAAAGACGTTTAGAAAGTGTAGGTATATATTTTAAGTATATTTAAGTAGAAAGTTCAAGTTAGTGACCAAATGAGATATTTAAACAATAGCAATAAAAAACTTGGTGATTTAACCTTCTGATGGACGCAATACCCAGTGAAAGACGAATGGCCACAAAGTATCTAATACGTAGATACACGTCTTATTCTTGCTTTAGAATTTCTTGTCAGAAATATACAAAAAATAAATAAAAAAATCTAATTTTAATATAACTACGAAGTATGAATATTTACAATTTATTATTAACACATTGTTTCATTTTTTTGTAACTTTCAAATAAAACTTTAATTTCGTTAGTTTTTAAAGATATTAATTTTATAACTTTACAATATAACATTGTTTTAAATCACTTTTTTTATTTTTTATAACTTAATTTAATGTTAAACTCTTTTCAAGCAAAAAGCATCTTATTTATCTCAAGAAAGATGCTTGCTTATAACGGGTTGACATCATAACAAAGTGATTCTGAAAATGAAAAATCTTTAAGCTTCATATGTTGACTTTTTATTAATTATTTCAATCAACAAATAGATTTTAAATGAGAAATTAAATAAAGAGTTTATTTTCTTTATTAAAATCACGATGGCAAAAATATTTGTATTGATAGTACCAATGGCCGCGAATTATTTCACATATATTTGGAATAAAACAATATTTTTTTGTAACTTGCCTCACAATTCTCAAATTTTAATAACAGAAACAAATAATTTTCAAACTAATGAATGTACGTATCGGTAAAAACTTCGCAGTTGTATAAAAAAACGATAAGTGACGATAGCAAAAAGTTATATATCTTACAGATACATCGCGTCTATCAGAGGGTTAAAAAGAAAGCAAAAAAGTCAATTAACAAAAAAAAGGTGTTCTTAGAAAAAATATTTAATATTGGATTTAAGGGAGTCTAATACTGAAGATAGCGGCATATTCGATAGCTTAATAGAGTAGAAGATGTTGTGACACCAAGGTTTGTAAATAGAACGTAAATGTTGTTGGAAAATAATGATAAATTTATAAACTATGTGTGTTCAGTTAAAAATATATACTTCTAAATATTTCAATATTTCAACTCAAAAATATATGAGAGAGGGTTCCTAAAAATTCATCACAATGAAATCTTTATACAATTGTAGAAAGTTAATCACAAATTTTCTTTATAGTGGCATCCTTCATTATTTATTATATTCCATGATTTCATTTAAATAAATTACGGTGAAAAAAGAAATAAATTTAAGTGAGTTTAAAAATAAACTTATATTTCTATATTTATGTGTTTAAAAAATATAAATATGTTGAGTTTCATCCATTGTTCACAAAATCATGGTCATCTGTCATCTTTCATCACTTTCATCATTGCATTTACTGTATGCTACCATAATTGTGTTCGATTATATTATTTATAATATTCTGATGCCAAAAATATCTTAATTATATTTTCAATAAATAGATTTTTTTATTGTAATAAGTAAAAACTTACACTTTACAGCATTTTTTCCTTATTATACGTCTATGGTTTTGAAAGCTAACACTACTTCGTTGAATCAAACCTTTGTAATTTCAGAATAAGCTTTATAAATTCATGACGTTAGAGCTCATTTTTGGAGGATTTTCACTACTTTAAATTAGTTTTTTATCGTATAACATTTTATGATTATCTTAAAGTTTTTCTATAAATCGATGCAAAATGTGTTCTTACAAACCATAGTAATATAATGTATATTTTTTAAATCCTGTGTATTTACAAAAAAAAACTGTTTTTTTTTGCTAAATATTCCATTTGAGACGACATTTATTTTGACTGACTGAAGAAAATATCTAATTATAAAGTAAGCTTAATTATATTATATTGAATTTGAAAATTTATACTCGTTCTTACAAGTTTTTGCAAGGCATCAAAAATTTCACTTAATTTTTATCGTTAAAATAACGTATTTTTTATAATTTAAAATCAAAATCGTGATTTGATCGATTAAATTGCGTTACTTAGTAAAATGTTCTTTAAAAAAAATATATTAAAATGAGTTCGAACGTTTCACCAATTACTCTGATCTCAGTTATAATGTGTTTTTAACTTAGTAATACTTAAATCAGTTTGTCAGTTACAAAAAAAGCTTTTTGCAAAAACTTTTTCTTGCATGCTTTTACAGTTTCGAAGTAGTTTCCCTTTTTTCACATAATCATATATTTTAAATCAATTCATTAGACTTGTCCTTTTTAAAATTGAAATTGCTTAGTTTAACATAACATGCTACTAATTTTAAAAATTAAAAATATTTTTTACTAACTTTTTTCTACTTTGTTATGCTGGCAATCATTTATACTGGATGCGCAAATATTTGAAATTGTACAGTAAGAAAAAAATTGGCAGGATAAAAAGTTATAAATAAAAAATCGTGCAATTTCAAGTATTTTCAATTTTTTGTAGGTACTGTATGAAATTTGATTAAAAATGAGGGTGTCGAGTTTTTAACTGTGAAATTCTATTGAATATTTAAAAAAAAATCAAATAATTAAAATTAATTTATTACATTCGCTAAAACCATTGAAGACAGAAATATATCACAATAATTGATGAAGTTTTACAACATGATCGCAATTTTGAAAGTAGAATTTAAACACATTTAAAAAGGCGAGTGTTTTATAACCAACAAAAAATAATAAAATTGACATTTTCGTTGCTAAACACCCAAATTTATCACGAAATAATTTACAGTCACCAGTTATTAAAATCATTTCGGAAGTCTTACAAAATGAGCGACATACTTGAAAGTTTTACAACATGAGAGAAATTTTTAAAGTAGGTACCATTTAAACATATTAAAACGGTTGTTTTAAAACCATTAAAAGGAATATCATTCACATTTTTGTTGGAAAACACTCGAATTTATCACGAAATAATTTACAGTCACCTGTGATAAAAATCATATTGGAAGATTTACATCGATTATTAACCTAGTTTTACAAATTGAGCTCAACATTTGTATGTTTTTAAAATCGGTTAAGTTTGAATTGAATCAGAAAAGAATTTATGTATTTATAATTATGTAATACATAAATTAAAATAGAGCTTTACAAATTAAACACCAACTCAATAAATAAATATAGAGAAAAGAATTGTTCAAGACTCGACACCCACCGTTGAGTGGCGCCAATACGCCGATACTAAACAGAAACCCCTTGCCCCAAACGAACCTGCACGCGTCCTGGGAAATGGCGTGGTGCGGTCAGCTGGACGAGTTCAGGGTGGAGATCCAGCGCCGCGACCAGGAGATCCTCGGCATGGCCGCCAAGATGAAGGCGCTGGACGAGCAGCACCAGGACTACCAGCGCCACATCGCCGTGCTCAAGGAGTCGCTCTGCGCCAAGGAGGAGCACTACAACATGCTCCAAGCTGACGTAAGACGGCTTCATCTTGCCCTCCCGATCTCCATCTAAACCTGCCCATCTCTCAATCAGTAATACTTAACTCTATATAACCTGTAATCTAGACAAATCTTACTGTGCACCTCCGTGTTTTACAAGAACTAGCCTTCCTGACTGAGCATGTCTAGATCACAGGTTATATAAAACCTGTGACCTAGACAAATCTTACTGTGCACCTCCGTGTGTTACAATAACTAGCCCTCCTGACTGAGCATGTCTAGATCACAGGTTATATAAAACCTGTGATCTAGACATACGACCTAACCATGACAAATCGACCGTTCACTTTCGTGTGTTATGAGACCTGGCCTTATCCCTCTTGTCTGAGTTTTTCTATATCAGAAGTTATATATAACCTGTGATAAAGACAAACGACCATTGGTGTGAAATTAACGTAACTTTACATTAATGTCTACTCCTAAGTATCAAAACCTAATCTAATTCAATTCAATTATTCGTTCGTTATGGCAACACCTACCGAAACTATCCATCTTGTCGAACTCTCATCTAATTATCCATATTTATTTTTCAAAACCTACTATAACAAAACAAATTCCTTTTGTATCGAAACTAAACAAAGTTATACATTGTTTTAAATACCTAATCTCAACTAATATTAATATATTCATTTTATATACATGAAATAACCTAATCTAAAATGACTCTACATAACATTTAATTACAGCATATTTATTTATTCAAGTATTTTTTTCCTATGTCTAAAATTCAATTAATTAAAGTGTGTTTATGTTTTTTCCACATTCTTAGGTCCAGCTTAATTCCTATGATGTTTAAAATAATTCAATTATTCACTCACTCTTATTTCAGGTTAAATACAATTTTACTGATATTCATTCATTATTTCAATCACTACTTTCATTTGGCATTCAGAAATCAGCGGTCAGAACTGTGAAATTTTCCACAAAAAAAGTGTTTTGACATCTCTTATGATGTGGATTTACAAACAAATAAACGAAGAGGCTGCCTCTGATAGGATAATATAAGGATATCAAATTAATTTCATTAAAACTCGTGCGCTTCGTGAAATTTTGTATTCTGATTGATATACCGGAAACAATATTATCTCACTGTTTGATAATTTATTTTTTATTACTAATAGTACATCACCACTGCATAAGAATAATACATAAACACAGAAGTACTGTAGTTGAAAGATCTAAATAGGGAATAATCACAAAATGCAATTTGCAAAATGCACCTCACTTTCACAAAGCAAAATTGAAATTGACTTTTGAATTGAACAGAAATATCAACTCAAGTTTTAAAATATTTTAATTTTTTAACATCTCAACACAGATGATGAAGAATGTGGAAGTCTGGGTATTTACAGGGCTTATGACCTATCATAGGCTAGTTACACACGTGCAACATTCACCATTCTACCCATGATTGAAAACCACACTACTCAAATTTTTGGGACTGCTTTATATCATTGATCTCATGACGCAGTACATATAAGTTCACAAGAGCCAAAAATGTTAGATTGAGAAAGCTTTTAATTATCAGAGACCCCTTTGGATGTTTACAAGATCCAAACCCCGGATTATTTTTACATCCGGGGAAACTTCAGAAAATATAACCTTCAGTTTTATGCAGCGTATAATTTGATCAGTTATTTTCAAAGTCTGTCCAAGTACTTTAAGTCACCAACAATCAATCATGGGTAAATGATAAATGTTGCAATGTGTAAGTAAAGTGATCATTTAACCACCCTATACTAGGTCATAAGCCCTGTAAATATACAAAAACCTATATTCTTCATCATCTATGTTGAAATGTCAAAAAAATAGTGACTCCTTAGTGGAAAAAACCCAGATTAGTGAACAAGTATTTGAACACACTCAAAATGTCTCAATTGATTTCTGTCTCAGGTGGAAGAACTTCGAACAAGACTGGAAGAAAAGAACAGACTTATCGAGAAGAAGACTCAGACAGCAATGCAAGCCACGCAAGAGAGAAATCGTATCGGAAACGAGTTGACAGAGATTAAGGATCACATGGACATAAAGGATAGAAAGATAAATGTCCTGCAGAGAAAGGTAAAGTAAAATAGCTTCCCTAAACGTTTCCATTTATTTGAATGGTAAATAAACATATTTTTTCGTAGATTTTGTATACAATTGGGGCCTATTTTGTAATTCGATGAGAGATCGAATATATTCGTTTTTATAGAACGGTGTCCCCCAGGGTCGCATGCTTAATCCCATACTATATCGCAATAACCTTTTTATAAACAAAAGGCGAGTTACAGATTTCTTAAAAATATCATTTTAATTCAAATAAATAAATGAAATTGATTTAATTTTACTATTAATAAAAAAAAACGATATTAAAATTAACATAGAAAAATGGGTACCAATATATTTGTTCATAGTTTGACCAAATTAATCATTAGGTATGTTTTGTAGTTCGATTATATAAACTGAACTTACCATACTGGTGCATTAAATACTTTGACTATTGACGATATTTCAGTTATAATTGTGTCGCCTACTTTCAAAATCCGCCAGATCCATGTTTCTAATAGTCGATTTTCCAAAAAATGCAAAATACACCGGGTAACATTTATGTTTAAAACATTTGTCTATATTTAAATAAAATACATATCATGAAATAAATAATTTTAACATTTTTAAATATTTTTTTTCAGTATTTAAAAAAATACACGAGATACAAACCGATAGTGACGTCATCTTAATTTTTGACCTATCCCCGCTCTCTGATTGGCCGATATGGGTCAGAAGGCAAATTCGCAATCGCTGTTTTTAAGTATTTTTGCAGGGTTTTCAAGTATATAAATATTTTAAACAATAAAAGCCACGATTGGCATTCCGATAGAGTACATATTTTAAAATCTTATAAAATTGGATCTGACGGATTTTGAAAGTAGGCGACGCAATTCTTCTTACGCTTATCCGCACCCAATGGCGCATAGTGGTATCTTGTTATATGGAAGAAATATTCATCAGCCTTCCGCTTCCGATACTAGTCCAAGGTCATATTAAATAAATATTGGACTGAAAAATCAATATTTTATTTTGACCCTCTCGGGAATCAAAACCGGCACCTCCAGTATGGTAGTGTAGCGCACTAACCACTACACTATGGAGGCAGTTACAATTGAGATTATTGTTTATTTATTTATTCAACCGAAAGGATTTATTGTCATGCTGTGAAACAATCTTACCTCTTCCGATTGAATGCTTGCATAACGCTTCACTAATGAGGCGGAATTAATGAAAATTAGTCTACGATAATCAACTAATGGTACATTGAATTCATCTTAAAAGATCTTGCAAGTACTTATCTAGGTAGATAAATTAAAATCCATTGTGTTTGGACATCCCAACATAGATGAAGAAGAATATGGAACTTTATAAAATAAAATAAATTTTTAACCACTTTTTATTGGTACACTTTTTTCAACCGGTTTCAACAAGAACCTTGTCATCATCAGGGTATACGTACTAATTCTAAAACATTGATATACTCATAGTTAGGTTATAGATAATTACCCTTCCCTTACGATGAAAATGTACAAAATAAAATGTTCATTTTCATATGGTGTACGGAGTGCGTTGAAGTTTTTGGTATCGTAAGGGAAGGGTAATTATCTATAACCAAACTATGAGTATTTCAATTTTTTAGAATTAGTACATATACCTTGATGATGACAAGGTTATTGTTAAAACCGGTTGGAAAAAGTGCACCAATAAAAAGTGGTTTAAACAAAGTTGTTTTATTTTATAAAGTTTATAAAATGTGCCCAAACCAAAAGACTGCCAAAGTGATCATTTTACACTCGTGTAACATTCACCATTCTATCCATGATTGACAATTACATACATAACTTACATTTTTGGAACTCATACATACGTCATTAATTTTTATGACACTTTATGTTTGTGTTCACTGGACGGTTGGTTTGATAAAGCTTTTACTTAGCAGAGGCCCTATGCAAGATCCCAAGAGATGTTGTAAAGTTCATTGATTTGCTTTAAAAAATCAATACTTTAAAACTCTTAATACAGACTATCAGCTTCTTACATTGATGTACAGTCAAAATATCTTTTGATAAAAACTTGTGTGACCTTTGAATACTGATTTCAGGTATCAAACTTTCAGTTTTAATTATAAATTCAATCAAATTCGTGCCTTTATTTCCAGCGTTCTTGCGTAGGCAAACGAAACGTATGTTTATCAACCGCATAGCTAAAGTAACTGTGGATTTCTCAATCGCCCTTCCTTGTCCTAGTGTTAGAGGTTATAGTTAAATTCATGTCATTAATCAGGACCTACTAAATTGAACAAGATAGTATCCTCGGAAGTACACAGCCAAATAACTTTATTTTATTTGCTTCTTCAAGAGTCGTTTGGTAACCGGGGGGGAAGTTTCAATGAAGTTTATGTCAAAGACCCAAGTTCAACGCTAGTTTTAGTGGTATGGGTGGTTAATTCGGCGAGGTTTTCTAAAACTTAAATGCGTTGTGTTATAACTTCCCAAAAAAGCACTGAAAATAATGGTACCCATATGCATTAAAACAATAGAATTATAGATTTTGTGGAAAAAACTATATAGTTGTTGTATTTTTAAAAAAATGCAGTTCCACCAAGAAATATCAATATAAAACTTGAAATAAGCTATTTTGTATATTAAAAGCATTGATAACTTTGTGGTATGGTAATAAAACACTCTCCTTACCATCCATTGTTTACTTAGCGTAATACCTTTTTTAACACTTATTTGTGACTGCCGGTTTAGGAAAATCATTCCATCTCGGGTCATAAAAATTAAAATAAAATGATTACGATTTGATATGTGTATAAAAATATTTTTTTTTGAAAGAATTAAAGAAAGATTTATATTATCCACTGACACTTCGTGATGGAATTGCATTTTTAATTTATTATTAGATTAAAACCAATATTTTTAGCTTTTCCACTTTTTTATTTGACCAGCGACCGGGTTTCGTCGTTACCGACATGATCAGTCTGATGATGTCGGTAACGACGAAACCCGGTCGCTGGTCAAATAAAAAAGTGGAAAAGCTAAAAATATTGGTTTTAATCTAATAATAAATTAATTAAAGAAAGAGTCCACTTTTGAAAATATTCCTATTGTGATTCATTTTTCGTCTTTCTCTCTTTAAAATTTTTTATTTTTACACAAATGTCAAATCGTAATAATTTTATTTTAATTTTAATGACCTGATAATGGAATGATTTTCCGAAACCGGTAGTCACAAATAAGTGTTTAAAACAAGTGGTATTACACAAAGTAAACAATGGATGGTAACGAGAGTGTCTTAAAATATGCTTGTAAGATCTGCATACTGAAGTATATATTGAATTAACCGGTATAAAATTTACCTAAATGGGGTTTAATTGTTTCTTTATAAAATTATAAAATTAAACAACTTTGTTATAACCACTTTTATTATTATTTGTACACTTTAACCTACCAGTTTCACCAAAAACCTTGTTATCATCAGGGTTTATTAAATTCTAAAACATTAAAATACTCATAATTAATTACATTCCCTTACCAAAAACTTCCACACGCTCCGTAAAAATTCTAAATGTTATTTTTATTATGCATTGCGTGGCAACCCTAAATAATAACTAATAGAATCACCCAAAAAACCGTAACCGGTAGGTCAAAGTGTACTAATAATAAAAAAGTAGTTAAAACAATCATGTTTCATTTTATAAGGTTTATAAAATGTGCCACAAAGTCTCTGCAAAAAACATTCAAGAAATAAACTTATTGTTTCCTTTGTCATATTAATCAGTAACTTAGTGTGATAGAAATTGACCATGAGTTAATTTGGTACAATTATAAATTCAAGCATTTACTATTCATGATATAACTGTATAAATAAACTGTTTCTTCGATTTGATGTTTCCAACACAAGTGAAAACTTTCTTGAACTAAACGAATTACGGTTTCTTAGGGGTGACTGGACAAACGGCCTAATTACTATAAACATGCGATTGAATTATTAAATCGGGACATGCACGGTGAAAGCCACCTCGTCACGAATCAAAATACAGTAATAAATGATGCGTGTATTCCCCTATGAAAAAAATCCCCGTTCAAAGTGGCAGGAACGAAAATGAATTGTAATAGTTTAATGAGAGTATTTTGACTATAATGGTACTGTAAATTATCATCAACCCTGAAAAAAAACATGCGTTTTCATACTATTTTATTCAGTTTAATTATTTTTTAAATTCATTCAATTTCAATTTCCAAACCCTTGTCCGCACCCCAATGGTGCATTGGGCACTGCATTATACAAACAAAGTGTTATCTTAATCGTTAACACACGAAGGAAAGGTGAACAGCCCTCCGCTTCAAGTACCAGTCCAGGGTAATATTGAATAAATTTTAGAGTGAAAATACGACTTATATTTATTTGACCCCCCCTGGGAATCGAACCCGGGACCTCCAGAACGGTAGCCGGGTGTGCTGACCATTACACTACGGAGGCGGACAATTTTTTCTTTAAATTAAACACTTGTATAATACCATACAATCGTACTTGTATAATAATCGTCGGGTATGTATGAGGAAATGCATGAATGAAGAAGAGGCGAAGAATGTTTGCAAAGACAGAGTCGTGTGGCGTTCGATTCTTTCTGCCTACCCCTGCGGGGAAGCGGCGTGATGGTTAGTTATTTAGTTTGTTATATTACCACTTACTTCTTTCGAAAACTACAAATGTTTTCGTCAACAGATGATTACAAAAAGTAACGAGCAAAAAAAATATTCAGTAAATCAATAATCATTAAGGGGGGGGTTAAAGGGTGGGGCTTTTTTTATGGAAACATAGACAATAATGGTGATGTATTTCGGAGAAGCCTATTATTATTTAAAGTTTTATCAGAATTAAAAAAAATCAAAATTCTTCATGATTTGAAATTTGTATGTGATTTTGTATTTAACACTGAATTTTAATTTGACCAGTGATCAGATTTCATCGCCACCGACATCATTAAACCGGTCTGGATTTTCACCAGAGTAGCAGCGATATGTGGGATGAAAAAAATATTTCAACCGTGAAAAATTTTGATCCGAAAAGAATTTATCATTTTTTTTTTTAATATATAATTTCCATTATGTGCTTTGAACCCTTTTCGTTTTTGCGATTACGTTATACATACAAAAACGTTTCGAGAGAGCTTAGTTGTTTGAATAAATAAAACAGAATTATTATTTCCACCCTTACTGGAAGGTTTTCGGGTGGAAGAGAATATTTATGCTACAACGGAATTTCTCCCCTATTATTCTGAATACATTTCATCCTCAGCCCACGTGATTAGGAACCATGAACCCACGCGTTCTCGTAACGTCGTATTTTCATTTGAGTCATCTGGTTTTTCAGGAATTAGTAATATAAATTATTTGAATGAAAATCTCTGAAACGCAACATAATTATATTTAAAAAATATATATATTTTACAATTATATAATTTCGACTCAATATAGTTGAAGTATAATATAGAAGGTTGGGCATTTACTGGAGAACTCCTAATTGGAGATATTTCAGATTTGTGAACAAGTAAGTAACAAACATATAAGGCAAACTCCCGTTTGATTACCATTTATTATTTCTTATTTATATGTACAAACCCTGTAAGCGAACTCCCTCTCTAAACACGAGCAATCTGCTCTCTTAGTGAGGTAGCACGTAAAAAAAAAAAATAATAATAAAAATATGTAACTATGTTGATTATTATGATAAAATATGTAACTATGTTGATTATTATGATAAAATATGTAACTATGTTGATTACTATGTTGATTGTAACTATGTTGATTATTTTTGCCATACAATGTATCTTTGATTAAAAAATTTATTATAAAAAAAAAGTATTTAGACACTCAAAATGTTGTCAATAATTTAACTGGTCAAATTATAAGCTTATAATTTTAAAATAATAAAATAAAAAGGACATTTTCTGGCGTTTCTCATGTATGCAACTATAATCCCGGATTCGGACCTCACATACAAATGAAAGAGTTTCTGCTGAATAAACATTCTTCATCTCACTATAGAGGTCTCTAGTACAATTTTAGTGATTCAAGCACTATATTTCGAATTTGAACTATATATATATGTATGAAAGTATCAAGAATTTGAGTGGCGTGGTTGTCGATCATGTGAAGAATTGGTGAATGGTACACGTATGTAAAGTGATCACTTAAACTAGCCTATGACTTTAAATTCCCAAACTTCCATATTTTTCTTCATCTTTGTTCAGATGTCAAATAAAAGTATTTGTTGAGATGGCAAATTATAAGATAAAATAAATTAACAAAATCATGTTTTTAAGCGTTTCTCAAGTATGTGAACATAATCCAGGATTTGGACCTTACATACAAATGAAAAGAGTCTCTACTTAATAAAAGCTTTCTTTATCACAGCAAAGATGGCTGTTGTGAATTTGAGTTTGATCAATATATCTAGATGTTTAAAAAATTTCAGTAGTGTGGTTGTCATTATATCTAGAGTTCCAAAACATTTATTAGTATGGTTGTCAAAAATCAAGGGTAGAATTGGTGAATGTTACACGTGTGTAAAGTGATCACTTAACCAACCCTATGACGGTCGTAAGCCCTGTAAATGTCCAGATTTCCATTTTTTTCATATATGTTAAGATGTCAAAAAAAAATTATTTCTATAATATTCACTGAATTTAAATATTAATCTTACATCAAGGTCCAATTTGCGCATACATTTTTTTTATTATTATTTATTTAAATTGCCAATAACGGGGCTAACGCATTTAACAACACACTGTTCGTGTTACTCGGCGCCTGGTACTAAATCGACCGAAATCACGGCACACATTACATATTACATACGTGTGCGTTGAAAAATTACCGCATATATTATATGCGACTTAACCATAAAACGAATTGAAAGGTTGTTGAACGGTATTACTGCTTTAAATATTTCACTCAGATTAACCTTTTCCTCCCGGTGCTAAAAAAAACGCTCGTCCCTTTGTTGGGTAGTCGCTACACAATAAAAAAAAATAGCATTTTAAAATAATAAAAATTCGGACATTCATAGCTAATCCCCTTAATTAATTATAAATGATGTAAAAAATTACAATAATTTAGATTTATTTGCTGAAAACATTAAAAAAAAACCATCTGACAATGCTCACGGAACAAGCATAGGTCCACTCTAGTCGTAAGCCCAAAAGCTACTGCCGCTATAGCCAGAAAACATTGAGCTTTGAGCTCCTCACGCTTGCGCAGCGCAAGTTTGCAAGAGTGAGACGCGAATATAGTGTCGCGGTTCCCGTACACTCTTCACGCGCTGTTTATACGCGAATTTGTTCCGATATTTACAAAATACCTACAATCTACCCGATAAATGCTGATTATTATCAATATTATTTTTTAAATCAATGCCTAAATAGGTTGTGGAGGAATACTTAAAATCTTAGCCTTGTATTTATTATATTTATAGAGATATTGTGGTTATTAGAAGCAATGTGTACAAGGTACACAACACCGGGAAGGAAGGGTCAACCTCTTAAAAACAGGCCATAACCCCTACAACAAAAAGAAAAATAAGAAAATATTAAGGTTTTTGTAATTTTATTTTAGTTTTCTCAACTTGGGATGAATAAAGATATATCGTGGGTGTACTGGCAAAAAATTTTAACCAGAAAATATGCAATTTTGACTTAATAATGCATATTATAAAACTTTCAACGTTCTATTAACTGGGAAAACACATTAAAAATAGTAATTTGAAATGTCATGTGGTTTTAATATCAATTAATATCAATGAATTCAACAACTAAATTCAGTTTCACTAAAAAACGTCAGTAAAAAGATATATTATTATAATTTATCAAATAAAAAGTTATTCTCCTAGCAAAAACGGCTAACACATAAAAAATTATAGAGATTTTAAAACAAAGTTATATTTTAATTATAACATAAATTATTATGTAGGAAAATTAAAATATCGACAATAGCTAAGTCAATCTCAGTTGCATATCCGTTCTCGAACGTAGCGTATCCGTAATCGTAGCGTGTGTAGGTTTTATGAGTATAATAATATAAGTATTATCCAATAATTAATTTGGTCATACTAAAAATCTGTATAAAATTTCAGTAGGTACATTTATAAATTAATGCTCAAAATAACGTAACCTTCATACAGTAGTGCTAGGTCTTAATGACTTATACTCATATCGCTCACTCCTTTCAACAACGTCATATATCAAAAATCGTCAATTTTCAGTTATCCATATTTTCGGAATTTCCAGAAAATATACTATATCCCAGCAAAAGCGGCATATTTAAACTTAATATTTACCCGCTATAGGGCAAAATGTGTTGTTTTTGCATTTTGAAGAAAATGTATTGTTAAATTATTATTTTTAAATATACTTAATATTATTCAAATGGAGAAAAATCCTTCAGGTTTTACTTAAAAAGATCTTTTGCACAGTAACAAGTTCAATAAGTGGTTTGATATTTATTATTAATAAATTTCATTATATTCTTTAACTTTCAAAACGATCTGAAAAATCAAGTTTTTTGATAAATGACGTTGTTGAAAGGAGTGAGTGATATATAAAATACTCTACCTTCAACTTCGAAAACGTTAGTCAACTGTTAAAATTACAGACACTTTTGCCAAAAGACTGATCGACATAATTCGTCATTAATTCGATAAGATTTGTTTATTTGACAGTTTACTTATAGTAACGATGATGTATATTTTAAATACTAGTATACTCGTATATCACATTCCACGTTAAACTTTGAAAATGTTAGTCAACTGTTAAAAGTACAGACACTTTTGCCAAGAGACTTGGCTTGGCTTTGATCGACATAATTCGTCATATTTTGTGTATTTGACAGTTCACTGATGGTTTCGACGATGTACAGGGGGGTTTTATATTATTTTATTTATTTTTCATATTTTATTATTAAGATAATCTCTTTTTTTATATTTATTTTGAAAATAAAGATGTGTGATGTTTGATTTGATAATTATTTTTTTATGTACTGTCGCACTTTTGTACTTTGAATCCATTTGGTTTATTGCTTTACAATTTATTATACTTGTATTTTTATTGTTATTATGCTTTATTATTCATTATTATTTCAGATTTTTTTCCTCCGAGTTTTCAGATTTTTAACAGTAGGATTTTTTTTCATGGTCCCATTTTATAAAAATAATTATTACAGTTCCCATTTTTCAGTTTTGTGTATTTTTAAAAGTCGGATATTAATTTAAAGTAATTTTTATACGTACCTACTTTTATTTTTGAAGCAAATTTATAACACTTAACATAATTGCTATTAATGAACTCTCTTTGCTCTTTCCAGGCTAATTAAAAATGCCCTTACATATTTTATTTTTACCTACGTTACAGTTTAATTAATAAATATTACTGAAGTAGCGTAAAATTATTTTGGGGATACTAATTTCAGACGAAAAAATATTTTAAGCTGAAATAATTTAGGATGAAAAATTATTTTTAGGTCTTTTTTATGAATGAGATATTTTTAGTGGCTTACACCCTTGTACACCTTTTATTTGAATTCATATTTTTTTTAAATTTCGTTTATATGTTTTGTTATGTTAAATGTGTATTTAGTTTTGTAACAGCTAGCTGTTTATTATACTTTTGTCCAGTGAGAGATTTCCCTTAAAAAATAAAGGACCAATGAAAAGGAGTTAGTACTTAGAAGGTAATTCAGTTTTTATTTGATTTTTATTATTTTTTTAGTTGCACGCTTTTATTTTGACTTTTTTGTTATTCAAAAAATAGACAATCGTTTGTTTTGTGCTGCTGAATTCAATTTTGATGTTTTATTTTTATTACTTCAGATTGAAAACCTCGAAGATCTCCTTAAAGAAAAAGATAATCAAGTAGACATGGCTCGAGCTAGACTCACCGCCATGCAAGCTCATCATTGTTCCTCTGAAGGTGCTCTTACTTCGTTAGAAGAAGCGATTGGCGATAAAGAAAAGCAAATGAACCAACTCAGAGAACAGCGCGATAGAGCCGAACAAGAGAAAAACGAAGAAAGAGAGCTCCACGAGAGAGAATTAGCAGAATACAAAATGAAAATACACGCCTTGGAAAGCGAAGTAGAGAAACTTGGGGCAAGGCTCGAAAGGGCACTCGCTGAAAAGGATAGATTAGAAGCCAAACTCGAAACTTCTCAATCAGAACTAGGCAAATCTAAGGCTGAACTTGACAAGGCAGCCGGGGAAGTCGGACGTTCAGGCGCCGATTGGGAAGCCGCCAAGCAACGCCTAGCAAGATTAGAACTGGAAAACGAACGCCTCAGACACGACCTGGAAAGATCTCAAACAACGTTCGGAAGAAGCACGCTATCGACATCCCAAGAGCTCGACCGTATCCAAGAAAGAGCCGACAAGGCAGCTACAGAACTCCGAAGAGCCCAAGCAGAATTGAGAGTCACCCAAGCGGATAATGAAAGAGCTCGCTCAGAGGCCGCTGCGCTCCAAGAAAAGGTCGAGAAGAGCCAAGGAGAAGTGTATCGTCTTAAGGCTAGACTCGAGAACGCTCAGGGAGAACAAGAAAGCCTCAGGGAGGAATACGAGAGAACTCAAGCCAACATCGGCAGGTTGCACGCGGAAAGAGATAAGGCTGTAGGAGAACTGGAGAAGTCGCGCGAGGAGCTTGAGAGAACTCAAGCAACCTTAGGGAAAGCCCAACTCCAACAGGATAAACTCCAGAACGCTCTCGACAAGGCGCAGACAGAAGTCGACAAACTCCAAGAGAAACTGGACAAGTCCATCGGAGAAGTCAGAAGGGTAAGTCAAATTTATAATTTATTTTTTAAGGAAAAGCCTAATTTTTAAATGCTTTTCTGCAGGTAGGGTGGTAATGAAAATGACGGAATGTGAAAAATACATTACAAATACCCACACCCATTGAAAATAAATCTTTTTCTTCAATTTATTTTACGATTGGCGGGAATCGAACCCGCGACGCCAGTTTTGCATTCGAGCTTCTACCCAACTACGCTACAGCGCTTGTCTTCTATTCCTTATATTATTGTATTCATGGATTCCTTAAATTGTGTTATTTGAAAACTGTTCCGCCATAAAAAGTACGTCAGATTTGAGAAGGATTTTATAAACTTAAAGTGTCGATTCTTATTCATTTACTGTAGAATTCGAGTAGAATGTGAAAATTGTGTGATATCGTGATTTTTTTTTAGTTGGGTTTCATTTCATCAAAAGCTTTTTTTCCTTCGATTCAGTAAAACGAAAAGCCTTTGAAAAAAAGCCAAATAAATACTAATATTCTTTTGATATGAAAATTAAATGTAACATTCAAAGACTGACTTCATTTAACATAATGAATAACGAGTTTCTTGCGTATGATATACAGGTTGTTTTTTTTAGTGGTTTGGTTTTTTAAAATGGCAACATTGTTTCTACAGACTGTCGATTCGACAGTTGACAGTTGATTTGTATTCAGTAAGTTTTGCCATTTTACCATGAATAGACTGAATGAACATTTGGGAATTTTGAATTTTTATTCCTCAAAAAAATCACCCTATACACACATTTTATTCAATATTAACATAGATTTATCATAAGAAAATAATATCTAGTTAATTTGAAACTTTTTCCGTGAAAAGCATCTCTGATTTTATTAACAAACCCGTGTTCCCGAAGCCTCCGGGTATAAATTGACTGATACAAGAGTAACAAGTATATTTTGATTATAATAATAATATAAAGGAAATAAATCCACCCTTATATTCATTTCCTTGTTTTCATTTCACAAATATTATTAAAAAGTAATGAAATGTCTTCTTCTTTATCATCTTCTTGGTATAGGCATTGTGCCCTGTTTTTAAGGGTGATGTCGATTCAATCTCCAATTCTCCAGCTGTCAATCCATCTCTTTAGTGGTCTGCCTTGGGATTGGCCGTGCAGTGCAATGTGGGGGAGTCTGGATGGTTCCATTCTTCTCACATGCGCATACTACTGTCTTCTTCGTTGCCTTCCCCACCTAACGACATCTTCGATCTCGCATATTTCTCTTATCCTGGTGTTCCTTATTCTGTCTCGTAGACTCTTGCCAGATATCCTCCTTAGATTCCTCAATTCTGACACTCTTAGCGCGTTTTTTGTTACTGCAGTTTCCGCTCTGCATTTGATCCCATATGTCATGATAGATCGCACACAGGTTTTATATATTTTTTAAAAACGTAATGTAAACCTAATATTTATGCGAGCAAAACGTTATTCAATACAGGAATGTTTTTTTGACATCTGAACATAGATGAAGAAGAATATAGAGGTCTGGGCATTTATGGGGCTTACACTTTAGCCCCGTAAATGCCCAGACTTCCATATTTTTTTCATATATGTTGAGATGCAAAAAATAATGTGATAAATAACTACTATAATAATTGAAGATATCTCAAATTTGTGGACAAGATTTGTGGGCACACTCAAAATGTTTTTAATGGATTATTATTGACTTTTTTCGAGGTTAAATTTAAACAGGATTTGTGAATACGCCTATTAATCAAACAATTACGTACACAGAATAAAATAGCTGTCACTCTTTTTCACCCATTTCGAATAAAAACCCTTTATATATATATTGGGTCTAGAAAAAAGATGGTGACTTTTAGAATATATGAATAAAAATGAAACAACAAACTTAAAGCGAATCTCGAGATTTTTTCAGAATCTCTACGCCTTGCTTCAAGTGCGAATGTGTGTAAGAATTTCCACATCTGAGGGAGCGCTTTATTTTTTCTACCTTGTTTTTGTTGCTCTATTTGCTACTGAATTTAGAATTCAACCACCGAGAGAAAACGAATCTATCGTCACAGCGTTTTATAAACGCTACGCTCATGCGAAAAGTGAGACTATTTTACATTTAATCATAAAACTTTGTCATGTGAAACGAAACAAAGTTTTTAGATTAAATTTAATTATCCTGACAAAACTTGCGTTATCATATATTTGTGTGATTAAACATTCAAGGCAGATTTCTTTGACAAATTAATTATTTAAATTAACCAAGAAATTTAATTGACGTTCCAAATACGTGCTATTTTTTCAAATGAACTAAATGCCGTAATTAATCCAATGCGCATAATATGCATCAAATGTAATTTTTAAAATAAATTCAAATCAATTTGAATTGATTTGAATATCTTTAATATGTAACAAGTGTTTAAAATATATTAATATATATATATATATATATATATATATATATATATATATATATATATATATATATATATATATATATATATATATATATAATATATATATATATATATATATACATATATATATATATATATATATATATATATATATATATATATATATATATATATATATATATATATATATATATATATATATATATATATATATATATATATTAGAGACATTTATACATTTAAATATTATGTGTGACATTTCGAAATGACTTATTCACAATAATTTGAGTGTTTCCAAATTTTTGTTCATAAATTTTGGATTTTTCTCCTCTTAGCAGATTCACAGTAATTTTTTTTTTTTTATTGATATCTCAAAATAGACAAAGAAGAATATGGCAGACTGAGCATTTACAGGGTTTACGGCCAGTCATTAGCTAATTTTAAGTGATCAACTTACACACATGAAATATTCACCATTCTACCCATGATTGACAACCAAACTACTCAAATTTTGGAAGATATATTTATGCTTCAATTGAAACGTATGCTACTTTTTTGCCGAAATTTATGGTTAAATTAATCAGTTTTTATAACCTTTTTAAAATGTATGTTATATTTGTTCGGAATTATTTTTGTAAATTCGGCATAAGCTTACAAACATATAACACACGAAATATTAGTTATATGGTTGACAATCATAGCTACAATGGTGAATGCTACACGTCTTTAAAGTAATCACTTAAAAACCTGCCTGTGACATGTCGTAAGCCCTTTAATTGCACAGACTCCTATATTATTTCCATCTACATAGAGATACCAATAAAAAACACTCAGTATTACAAAGTTACAAAAATATTTGTCTTAAAAGTAAAAATCTAGATCTGTCTACTGTGATTCATTCTATCTCTCATCAATCTCCATCAAATTAGTTTTAATTTGTACTTAAATCCACACCAGTACATTTACACAGTCCATTTTACGAATGGTGTTCCGGAAACGTAAGACCTAGCCATACAAACAATCGTGTCCTTCGAACAATACAATCTTAGGGTCTCTCAACGCAGATTTACTTAGCAACTCCTTCTCTCGGAAGGGTTTCAATTTAATTAACAGTCGGGTAAGTTTCACCATCTTGTTCAAGCAGAACGTGATTGTTTTGGTGAAAATTGTATATAACTTTGTTTGTCTAAAACAAAGAAAGTTTATTTATATAAATTTGAATTATTTGCTGTGATGCGATTTTAAATCTGATTTTTTTTATTTCTTTGTCTTTTTCTTACCTTATACCTCAGTCGACAAAATGAATCGATGCTTCATCGATAATGAATGATTAATTGATTGATGATTGATGATTGATCTAGAGCGTAATTACAGTGATGCATTTGAAGTAAGGGGTTAATAAAAGATCAACATGATAATTACTTGATCTAACTACAAATTACATTGTATTTCCATCTTGATTCACCAGAAAAGGAATCTTGGATCTAAACATTCATATGCATCCTTTTTTTTTAGTTTTAAATTTAAAATATGTATTTTTTCTGTGTTTTACAAAGTTGTTGTATTTTATATGCATTTGTGGATATAATCTATTTATATTAAGTAATGGATTTTGAAATTGTTTCTTGGTACAATTTAAAAATATAAAATGTTATGTGATGCTGCGTTTCAATTCCTAGCTCTGGCATATTTTAAACAAGATTTATTACAACAATATAAATTACAAATCATCGATTTACTTAAATTGTATTACTTTTCAAAATCAAATTGTGTTTTTCGTTTATTGATTCGGCAGTCACTTTGTGGTAAAATCTCTCCATTTTTAATCAAAGTTTTACTCAGTTAATACCACTATTTCTTGAAATCTACTGTGACACGAGTTTCGATGCATTCCGCATCATTTTCAAACACCGTAAACGATGTTATGGTTTAATATTAAAAAAAATAAAAATAAAATGTAAATAGTTAAATTGTTTTAATATTAAAATAAAACACTTGCACGTAAAAGGTCACTTTTTAATGTATTATTTTTTTATATTTAAATTGTCATGTTATTCCAGAATTCTATGCTAAATGAATATAAGAGTAATATTATTTAATTTAAATCTGACATTTTTCAACTCGACTGTTGTTTACGTAAATTAAGTGATTACGTTATTTTTACTGGCAGACGAGAATATGAATACTGAAAATATCAGTCAAAATAGAAAAACATTCATTACCAATATCATTGTTATTTGCTTTTTTTAATTGCTTAAATAAATATAATTTTTTTTCTAATTTTTCTTTTTCTCACATTTAGGTACAAATGGAAAAGGAGAAACAAAACTATGACTTCGACAACATCCAATCACAGCTGGACAAGGCCCTCGGACAAGCGACTCGCATGCAGAAAGAGAGGGAAACAGTGCAACTCGAGGCAGACAGACTGAGAGATAAGCACGAGAAAGCTCAGGTAGGTCCCTACATTCAATCCTATAGATTAAGGGTCAATGGTCTTGTGAGCTTTTTCTAGTCAGATGACCCTAAATCGATACTTACATTACCATAATTGATTCTAAATATATTTATCTATTTTTAAATAAAAACCACTTCAGTCTTATTTATCTTCAAATACCGTAAAAATTTTAAATTAAATTATTCATTGAATTATTATATTATGCGCGAATGTGTGGAAAAACGATATATCACTCACTCCTGTCAAGAACGTCATTAATCAAAAATCGTCAATTTTCAGTTGTGCACGTTTTCGGAATGCCCAGAAAATGTACTATATCCCAGCAAAATATGCACATTTTTAACATTTAATATTAATGTTCAATAGATAATTTTTCTTTTAACAAATTTGACATTTCTAGTAACCTATAACAGGTCATTTGCCATGTAAATATCCTGACTTCCATATTTTCCTTCATCTTTGTTAAAATGTGCATATAAATTCATCAATTTTTCAAAGTTATACGTGTAAAGTAGAGAAAAAATTAATATATATAGTTATAACCTTTTTCGAAGGACGAGAAAATCCTGGAGTATTTTGTCGACAAGGGAACAAAAGAGTTTATTCGGAATTGTGATACGTGATCGGGTAGTTGATCGATATATTATATTAAGGGGTGGCTCCAATTGGAGACGAAGGACTTCACTAGAAAAAGAGTCACTGGCAAAGGGGGTTGTTATTTGCCACACCCCTATAACTCGATGGACCCTGGATGGTCTTTCAACAAAAAAATACATAAAGAAAATAAGACCATTTCTATTTTCTGTTTAAAGTTTGGGGATGTCTCTTGTTGATACGAAAAATAATATGTATTATAATATAAAAAGAAAATGTTTGTTTTTTTTAAATCTTACGTCTCCTGAATGTTTTTCTTTCATTTTGAGATCTCAACATTTTAAATTGAGGTGCATAAAGGCAAAAAAACAAATAACTTTAAAAAAATCAAATACAAGTGATTTTTTCACTCTAATATTTATTCAGTATCACCCTGGACTGGTACCTGAAGCGAAGGGCTGATCACATTTCCTTCATGTGTTGACAATCAAGATAACACTGCGTTTATATGATGCCGTGCCCTATTCACCATCGGGTGCGGACGAGGGTTTAAAGAATAATATTTTTCTGTATTTTGTTATTGTTTTTACCCAAAATCCTTTAAAAAATAATGTGAAACATAGAAATAATAGTGATGTATGTACAAAGTTAAGATAGTCAAACCTAATTACTATAGAAAAACCTTATTAAATCCTGTACCGAGTGCACATTTAACAATATTAAAAAAAATTAATTAATCAAATACGCCGTGGCTGAACGATCTATTTCAGATCTTCACAGCATTTTGAGTGTGTCCAAATACTGGTTCACAAATCTGGGTTTCTCCACTTACCAGTTATTTTTACATTTTGAAATCAAGAAGAAAATATAAATCTGGGTATTTACAAGTCTTATGACTTGTCATGGGCTAGTTTAGTGATCAATTCATACACGTGCAACATTCTACTCATGATTGACAACGCTTGTTGACAACTGCTATCAATAAATTTCCAATATTTATATTGGAAATAAGTATATCGGATTTATGTTTTTTTATTTTCTTTCTTATCTGATCAGACTGAGCCACAGTAATGCGTTGCAGGGTAGTCTCAAATTCAGGAGAGTAAAAAATGGTTTTCGATCAAATAAATCCTGTGTTGATTATTAAAAATTAAACATTTCTATGAGACCACTAATTGATTTTTTTTCACATGATTAGTTTCGAAAACCACAGATATTTTCACCGATATTTTCATCAAAAACATCTGTAGTTTTCGAAACTAGTCGTATGAAATAAAATTTAATTAGTGGACCAATACAAGTGTTTAATTTAATATAATTGACACATCATTCCGCAAAGTTAATGCCAAATCCATAAATAAAATCCTTTGTTGTATAATGAATTAGATTTAAAATGAATTTTTCTATTAATAAAACCTTTATATTTCATATTTATTCCAATTTAATAAAATCACATTTTTTGTAGTCCTCGCTAAAAACCCAAAATACCCAATGTCCGTCACAAAGCCTACTGAGTTTCGGTAAAATTCTGCCTCATAATTCTGTCCAAAGTTTTTGAGAAGGGTAGATTAGTCTACTGTGGAAGCTTAAATGCATGAAAAATTTATATTCGTTAGCAGTGTTGACGTATACCGATATAACATATGTACATAAATAACACTTTTTTATATTTTGTATGCATAAAGCATCGTTAACTTTGTGGTATGGTAATGTAACACTCTCCTTATCATTCATCGTTCACTTTTTGTAAAACTACTTAAAAACACGTATTCATCACTACCGGTATCGGGATAACCGTTCTTTTATCAGGTAAAATGTAGGCTAAAGTTTTGTCTGTTTGTCTGCATTCGACCTGATGGTGGAATAGTTATTCCAAAACCGGAAATCATGAAGTAATGTTTTTAAGTGGTATTACACAAAGTGAACGATAAATGATAAGGAAAATGTATTTTGATTCAGATTTTTGGATGAGAGTTTTAATCCATAAGTGATCACTTTACACACTAGAAAAATTCTTCCCATGACACCAGGCGTTTCCCAGTTTGTAAAATTATTCCGATCTTGCATACATCCACAAACACGAGTCTCTGCTAAACAAAAGCTTTATCTATTCAACCATAGATGGCTTAAGATCAACTCGTATGGACAGTGTCATGAGATATGTATATGCAGGAGTTTCTAAAATTTTAGTAGACTGGTTGTCAAACATGGGTAAAATGGTGAATATTGCACGTGTGTTAAGTGATCACTTTCTCAGCTTAAGACCCAAACTTTCATATTCATCTTCGTATATGTTGAGATGCCAAAATGTAATAACTACTAAGTGGAAAAACCCAGATTTGTGAACAAGCAAAATTGTGTGAATGAAAAAATGTATTTAGTTTTCAGCTGAATTTTATATTGTTCATGAGGTAAATATACTATATTATTTATGTTTGAAGCACTAATTTTGTGATTTTCCATTTTATAATTAAACTGTAACTTTGTTTTAAAATCGCTATAAATATTTTATTATAACTTAATTATAATGTCTACCGGTTTTGAAGCTAACCGCTTCTTTATCAAGACTGATTAATACTTCTACAAGACTCATTGATAAAGAAGTGGTTAGCTTCGAAACCGGTAGACATTATAATTAAGTTATAATAAAATACTTAAGTTACATTTTAATTATCTAAATATATTACATATAAATATACTTACGTATAAATATATTACATATAAATAAATTACATATAAATATATTAACTAAATATATTACATATAAATAAATTACGTACGTGCTACTGCTAGTTTAATACATGTTTTTACAGTTTTATATAAGACAAATAACCATATTTTTAAAAGCGTGACGGAGTGATTATGTAACACATGTTTTTACTTTTTATTAAAGTTCACGATTACAAGAGAAGCTAGAATACGTGTAAAGTATAGTAAAAATAATCCGAGCAATCGTAGTGAATAGTACAACTTGTCTTACCTGAAATATTTCAGCTTCATTTGTATCCAGTATATACAAGACTAATACGTATTGCACTACTGAAAACTTTGGGCAGAATACTTTTCAGGCGTTTCAGGAGAAGGCGAAGTTTCAGGAACTTTATAATTGGACTGTCCAACTCACGGTGTTTGTATATAAAATGTAAAAGTTTTGATCAGAATAATGCAGGTAACTTCTGCTTACACATTCTGCCATGACGGTATCTTAAATTTACAGACGTTTATCTAATGAAATTTATTTATGGTTCACAAATATGTAATAAAAAACATATTACAATAAACGAAATACAGTGCACTACAAAAAGTTTTAATGTTTTTCATCAATTAGATGAGAACACAACAAGCTAACAGAAACAATAAAGTTGCAGGTTAAACACATGTATAGAAAATAGAAATTGGGTTGTAAAAAAAAGGGTAGTAACAATTAAAAGTAATGAAGTAAGAAAAATAAAAATAAAAATTAGAAGTATAAATTGAAAGTGAAATTAAACTATGCTACATAAGGTACAAAATTCAAGACTCCACCAGATTGGTGAAATCAATTTCAAATTGATAGTCCTCTTATCTAGTAATAGTCCTCTTGTATTTCTCAATAATTACGAAAAGTAAAAATACCCAACAAATTTTCTTTTTCTTCGCTCTTCTTCTTTTTTTATGACCCCTAACTAGATCCCCCTCCACTTCCGTAGTTCAATGGTCAGCACGCTCGGCTACCGTTTCGGAGGTCTCGGGTTCGATTCCCAGGGGGGGATCAAATAAATACAGGTGTTTTTTTCACTCAAATATTTATTCAATATTTCCCTAGACTGGTACCTAAAGTGGAAGGCTGATCATCTTTCCTTCATGTATTAACGATCAAGATAACACTGAGTTTATATCATGCAATGCCCTATGCACCATTGGAGTGCGGGTAAGGGTTTGTTGTGTGTGTTGACTAGATCCAATGGTGATTCCATTCCTTGAAGGGTTAAAATAAATTTATGTGATTCTTCACTCATATATGTATTATGTTTTTAATATTACACTAATACTTAAAGCACTGAGCTGATTACCTTTCATTCGTATATTTTATTCTGCGATCAAGATAACACTGCTTCTATAATATGCAGTGCCCGATGCACCATTATTGGTGGGTAAGGGTTAAAAGAAGAATTAAAAGTACGGGTAGGTAGAGATAATAGAATGCCACACCAATCTGCCGTTTCGAACATAATTCTCCTCTTTCACATTCATGTATCTTCTCATACATACCCTTCGAATTATTCCGACTGACTGACCACTATAAATTATTTGAAATATGTACTTAATCATGCCAAGTTTTATTAGAATTTATTTTCTGCTCCTGTTTTCAACTTCAACCGTCGTATCATATATCGCTCTGCCACAAATTAATCTGAGAGATCGCATTTCGACTACATTCCGTCTACTTTCATACTTCTTCTGTCAACTCCATGTTTCACTACCATAATAAGACCATTAAATCATTTATTTATTCACTTATTTATTTAAAAACACATTACATACATGTCATATATATAATATTCCCGATGAGTTATTTCCATTTCTCATTTTGGTACATAGGAATAAGGTTTACAAGATTGAAAAGTAAATAAGAGAGTTAAAACAAATGTTTGAAATATAAACAAAACTAACACAGGACAAAATATAGAATATAAAATAATAAACGGGTATATTAAAAAGGCATATGTCCGCCTCCGTAGTGTTATGGTCAGCACGCTCGGCTGCCGTTCTGGAGGTCCCGGGTTCGATTCCCAGGGGGGTCAAATAAATATAAGTGATTTTTTCACTGTAATATTTATTCTATATTACCCTGGACTGGTACCTGAAGCGGAGGGCTGATCACCTTTCCTTCATATGTAAACGATCAAGATAACACTGCGTTTATATGAAGCAGTGCCCTATGCACCATTGGGGTGCGGATAAGGGTTTTATTATTTTTATATTAAAAAGGCACATAAAAAAACCATTCTTAAAATTAATAAAAAAAACTTAGTTTTTACTGTTTTTTGTTACATTGTACTGAAAGCTTAGCCTTCGTTAAGCTTAGCCTTCGTTAAGCTTTACATTGCTACACACATGATATATCATGATAATGAAAAAAATATTAAATGAATTATTTTTTGCATGAATCCATTTCGCTCGAACATTTGTACACAACCCTGATTCATCAAAAAACGTTTTTTAGTAGCAAGTCCATTATCTTATTTACCGAAATCCTTTAAACCTTTTTTATACAACTCGTAAGATAAAAAGGTTTTATCGGGGTGGTTTCACAGCGGTTAGGTCTGAAAAATTCTCAGTATGCGAAAACAGGTTAAAAGAAAACGTAACAAATTTCACATCAAAATGTTGAGTTACTAAGTAACGAATGTCCTGGGAGGCATTATATTTTTAGCCATGAAAGCCTCGACAGGGTGGCAGGAAGTTAGGGTGGTTTTCCTCCCCTACCCCCTACCACATATCCCCATCACACTGTTTGAAAAAAACTTGAACTGAAATATTTTCATATATCGCTCACTCCTTCCAACAACGTCATATATATATAAAAAAACTTTAAAAAGTTTAAAAATATAATACAATGTATTAAAAATAAATATCAAGCCATTTATTGAATTTTTTATTGTGCAATGATCTTTTTCGGTATAATCTGAATGTTTTTTCTCCATTTGAAAAATATTTAGTTGATATAAAAAATAATTAAGCCATACCTTTTCTTCAAAATGCAAAAACAACACTTTCTGCCCTGTAGCCGGTAAATATTAAGTTAAAAATTTGCCGCTTTTGCTGGTATATGGTACATTTTCTGGGCATTCCAAAAACATGCATAACTGGAATTTGACGTTTTTGATATATGACGTTGTTGAAAGGAGTGAGCGTGTTTTATTGTAATTTGGAGATCAGGAATACGGATGATATCGTCCTAATAACGTAATGTAGATGACTCACATATCTACTCTTTTACTTTAACTCTTCTTCTAGCCCTTACAAGCAGACCCAGTGGTGCACAGGGCATCATATATAACCAGTGTTATCTTAATATTTAAATGTATGAAGGAAAAGTGATCAGCCCTGCGCTTCAGGTACTAGTCCTGGGTAATATTAAATAGAGTGAAAAACCCTTATATTTATTTAAACCTCATTGAGTATTGAACATTTATTTAAGTCATATACAAATTTACATGAAAAATAAACGTTTCCCTTCAAGGGTCAATATACGATAAATCGCAACTTTTCTTTAAACTCAGGTAATATTTGACTTAAAATACCTTTAGTGTATTGAAAAAATTGTTTTTCTTTGAGATAAATGTATGATTTTAAAAGCATAAGAGTAATTGAAAGATAAGGAGTTACAAGAATGATAAAAAATTTGCATTTTCTCAAAAAAGTTAAATTCCAAATTACATTTTTTTAATCGCGCCCGAAAGAACGACCGATATCTAGCGCAGTCGTTCGCGTTCTGAATATACAGTCGGCTAATTTTCTAATTAAGGTTTTTCTAAATAGCCTTCATATAAGCTGTTGAAGGTATATTTTGTAAGCAAGCATATCTGCGGAGCGTAAGATATACGACAAAAAAATCTATTTGACAATTTTTTTTATCACAGTTTTCAAAAAAACCAAGGGACATTTCACACGCAGCAATTAACACAGTTTTCACCGAAAATGTGTCACAAAATAAAGCGCCGAATTTCATTGAATTAAGTGACAATTTTACAAACCCCGTTGAGGACCAATTAAAAACATTTTGTGTAGTAATGGGGCAGTACAAAAAGCCGAGTCTAGTTGGAATTAGTCCAGTGCAGCGCAGAATTAGTGTTAACGAACTTTGAATGGAGGGAGCAATTCACTTTGGTTCGGCGACTCTGGATGCAAACTGGGTTATAGTAATTTTACATCGTAGTGGGAGTGTAGAGTTGTACAACTAGTAGTCGTAGTAACGGCGGGGTTCAACTTGTAGTTACGATATTAAACTTTGTAAAGTTCGCTTCACAATCGCTACAGGAATATTATGAAACACCTTAACATAGTGATATTTTCAATCCCTTATAAATTGTACATTTATGGAAATATGTGATGAGATAATAATAATAATTTGGATAATTTGGATAGCGTCATTTTCGTAAAAAACTGCCTCAAGGGCGCTTATAAAGACTTGGATAATAATCATAATCATAGGATTATGATGATAATGAAAATAAATATAGTAAAACGGTCGGTTTTAAAAAAAAAATCAATACAGTTTAATTTTTTAATACAATTTCCATACATTTATACATATGGCAAACTTATACTTATATATTATATATATATATATATATATATATATATATATATATATATATATATATATATATATATATATATATATATATATATATATATATATATATATATATAAGATTTACACGAAATGGGCATTGATTTTTCTTATTTATTTTGATATCTTCTTTTTTTTAAGGGAGTTTATTGTAAGTAAATAAGTATTTAATTCCCAAATATCTGAAGTTTCGTTGAGATTTTTTAGTACATTTTGGGGTCGCAAAATCATTTTGGATTCTCGAAGATGTATTTTTTTATTTAAATATTTGTCACCCTTAAATAATTGAAAAATTGCGGTTCTTTTGTAAAAAAAATCACAAAATTTTATGAATAAATATGTATTGATGATGAGATAAAAATAAATAAATAAAATTGGTGAAAGTTGCGGTGATCGTAAATTCTTAAATAATTACCAAACTTTCTCATATAATAGCGGACATAATATGAGAATTATAAAGTCTCCTTAATAAGAACCATCAACTTACGAAACTTTGAAGATACGAACTTTTTATCAAATTATTTAAATAAGTTGAAAATTTAAATAAGCTCAAATACTTGTCTACAAATCTGGGTTTCCGGATTAAAAGTTAATTCACATTATGTAAAATAATCTGGGTTTTGATCTTGCATACAAATAAAATAGTCTCTGGTAAATAAATGCTTTTTAAATTCAATCATAGATAACTGTGGTGAACTCAATTACGGAATGTTATGAGCTGGTTCATATGTGTAAGACTTTTTTAGTGGTGTGGTTGTTAATCATGGGTAGAATAGTTAATGCTAGACTATGTGAAGTGATCATTTAACCAGCCTATGACTGGTCGTAAGCACTGTAAATGGCCAGGCTTCCATATTCCTCTTTGTGTTTGTTCAGATGTCAAAATAGTGTAAAAAATAATTTCCTATTGGAGATAATCCAGATTTGTGAGCAAATATTTGGACACACTAAAAATCTTGTAAAGGTCTGAAACAGATCGTATTATTCAGCCTTGTCGTATTTTATTCCATAAATGATTTTTTAGCATTATTTATATAATTTTTTAAATATTGTTAAATGTGCATTCGGCACACGATACGAACCTCTCTCCTACATACATCAGTATAAGTTCTATGTTTCACATTATTTATTCAAGAATTTTGGGTAAAAACAATAACAAAATAAAGAAAAATATTCTTCATTAAATCCTCGTCCACACTCTATGGTGCATAGGGTACTGCATCATATAAACGCAGTATTATCTTGATTGTTAACATATGAAGGAAAGGTGATCAGCCCTCCGCTTCAGGTACCAGTCTAAGCCCTGTAAATACCCGGACTTCAATATTCTTCTTCATCTATGTTGAGATGATCATTTTATTACTTGTCAAATAAACTAATTTAAGCATTTCATATTTAACCAAAGGGAAAAATAAAGAAGTGGGTTCAAAATAATCATGAATTAATACTGCAAAAATTGTAAAAAAAAATTAAATCCTTTTTTTTCATGTGTTTATTAAGATTTTTTTAAAATTAAAATAAAACGTTTGAAAAAAGATTTTTTTTTTTAATATCTCAACAATATATCTCAACAAAGAAGAATATGGAAGTCTGGGCATTTACGGGACTTACGACCATCATAGGCTGGTATAAGTGATCACTTAACACACCAATTCTACCCATGATTTGACAAACACACTACTTAAATTCTAAGAATTTCTATATATATATATATATATATATATATATATATATATATATATATATATATATATATATATATATATATATATATATATATATATATATATATATATATATATATATATATATATATATATATATATATATATATATATATATATATATATATATATATATATATATATATATATATATATATATATATATATATATATATATATATATATATATATATATATATATATATATATATATATATATATATATATATATATATATATATATATATATATATATATATATATATATATATATATATATATATATATATATTGTTTAAATTCGAAACAAAATGCTTAAATTCACAAGAATTTACACTAGAGAAATCTATTGATGAGATGAAGAAGCTTTTTTATTGAGCAGAAACTTTTTTTTCAAACACACTCAAAATGTTGTAAAAAGAAAATCACCGACAAGATACATTAGGTGGCTGTTGGGTCTCTGTAAAAAAATATGTTTATAGTGCTTATAAATTTTTAAAATATATATAAATGTATGTATATAACTATGTATCTTTATATCAGTAGTGCAAAGGCAAAGGGGTGTATCTGTCAAATTTTTCATTTTCTTTCACAAAATGTCTAAAAAAATGTATATCATAATCTGGCAAAAGAATAAAGCTGTAGTTGCGATACTTATTTAATTTTCTTAAGATATGTATAAAAAAATACATAAAACAAATGAGTTATTTATTTTCACAAGTTTTTTTTGCTCTCCTGTAAAATTTGGTTCGAGACAGATATACCCCTTTGCCTTTACACTACCGATAAATCGTAGTCGTACAGGAGACAGTGACCGACTAACAAAACGTAAAATGTTCAGGAGGGTCATTTAAGTCACGTTTGCTTGGCAAAAAAATAAAAATCAATACAGTTAGTCATTTTTAACAAGTCAATATATCATACTTCCAAGTTTAAAATCCTTTAGGATTTTTTACGGGACAATATTAAGCTAATAAGATATCAAATAGTCAATGATCACGTTTTTGTAATAAATGCACTTGGTCACTTTCTCTTGCATGACTACGATATATTTAAAACTCAAATGAAAAATATAAAAAAAAAAACAAATATATATATGAAACTCAAATGAAAAATATAAAAAATGGCAAAAAAAGCTCCTTCGTATAAAGTTTGTATAAAATATTCTGAATGTGTCACTTTTCTTCCAACGCAACGAAGAGCCTTATTTATACATAGACTCTAAGTGGTACTTTACCAGTGTATTTACACTACCGATATATATTTAAAACTTAAATGAAAAATATAAAAAATAACAGATATGTAACTCAAATGAAAAATATAAAAAGTAGCAAAAAAACCTCCTTCGTATAAAGTTTGTATAAAATATTCTGAATGTGTCACTTTTCCTCCAACTCAGCGAAGAGCCTAATTTATACATAGACTCTAAGTGGTACTTTGCCAGTGTATACAAACATATTTGCATGCTTACTCCATAAACTGAGATGAGGGCAACAGAGTAAACTTTGGTTTCACTTAACATTTTTACGGCCATATAAAATGTTCGCTCGTAAGAGATTAATGTCGAGCAGTTTGGAAACGGAGTGGAACATCTTTCAGGAAATTTCAAAACTTTCAGGAAAAATTCAAAAGTATCACTTTTTATACAAATTTAAGAATCTACTGTATCTTTAAATCATTTATTTTTTTAAATAAATTTCATTCAAACCCTTATCCACACCCCAATGGTGCATAGGGCACTGCATCATATAAACGCAGTGTTATCTTGATCGTTTACACATGAAGGAAAGGTGATCAGCCCTCCGCTTCGGTACCAGTCCAAGGTAATATTGAATAAATATAAGAGTAAAAAAATCACTTATATTTATTTGACCCCCCCTGGGAATCGAACCCGGGAAATCCAGCACGGTAGCCGAGCATGCTGACCATTACACTACGGAGGCGGACGGATTTTTTAAATAAAACCCTATATATTTTCAAGAACAACGTTATTCAAACGGACAATGATTACGTTACCTATGTTAAATACGGTCAGGTTAGAAGTCGAAATAATCGGCGGGTATGTATGACGAGTTGCATGAACGTGGAAGAGGCGAATAATGTTTATGAAGACAGAGTAGTGTGGCATTCTATTCTCTCTGCTTACCCTTGTGGGGAAGTGGTGTGTTAGTTAGTAAGTTAGTTAGTTAGCAATTATTACTCTTTTTTATGGACTCCGCGAGGTTAAATTTATCATTAATTGATTCGGCAGTCACATGGTAATATCCATGTTTAATTTAAATTCTACTCGGTAAATACCACAATTTCTTATTATCTATGCTATAAATATAAAGCTAGCTAGCTTTTAAATATAAAAATCTATTAGGCAGATTATTGTACATATATATATACACAGGGAAATGTTTGAATGAAAATTTGGACAATTACTTAATTATTTAAAAGCATGACAATTTTAGTGACCTAAATACATACTGGTATATAAAATAATAATAATTTATCACAAAAGTTCAAACTTAATTTCAAAAGCATTTTATATCAAAAAACGTTGAAATTTTAATTTTTCGTATACAAATATTTTGCTCGGATTCCGCATGTAAAATTCCCTTACATTAATAATTCCCTCAAACAATGTTCTGAACTCCTGGTAGTAGGCATCCCGAAGGCTATATTCAGAAGGCTGTATATCTGTGTATTGGGGAAGAAGTGTGGGCGGTGTAATCGATCGTTTGAGGGTTGAATGCGGAGGCTTTGACCCGAACTATTCCAGCTTCAATCTCCCGATACTGTTTAAGGAATTCAGTTTCAGGATTTTGCTCAAATATTCTGGTTTACATGAATTATTTTTGTTTGAAAAAATGTTAAACAGGATACCATTTTTAAAATGTGTTCATTATTTACAGCTTGAAATCATTTCAATGTAAAAAAAAATCTAGATTTAGGAATTTTTCGTTAAAAGGGCGCAATATATTATACTACATTATGCGCAATTTATCTAAAATATGTAATCCTTATTTTTTTTTTAATTTTCTTTTAAAAGCATGGTGTATAAAATGAGATATTTTTTCTTCTTACTCTTATCCGAACCCAATGGTGTATAAGGCACTACATGTCCACTCTGTGTTATTTTGATCGTTATTTACATAAGGGGAGGTGGTTAGTCCTGCGCATCAAGTACAAAGAGTGAAAATTTATTTATTCTGACCAGTTCTGAAAATCGAACCCGTGACCTCCAGCATAATAGACAAAAGTTTTTGGATGCATGAATATCCTAAAAGAATAAAACTGTTATTTTCATTAGTATTAATTATTCTATGAAATTCTGTATTTTTATTCGTCATATTGTAAGTCGATATTATTTATTATTATAGAACAAAATTGCATAAGATCCAATGTTGTAAATTTTATGTAGATAACTCTTTCATCCCATCGACGTAATAATAAAGTCATAATAAAATACATATAGTTATTCTATTAAACCGATATTTAAAGTTTTAAAATTGTAAAAAAAACTTATTATATTAATTTTTCTTTTATTTAAATTTTACTTGGTAGATATCACCTTTTCTTAAATTATTATGTGACATGTGTTTTGATACATTTAATATCGATATAAAGCACCGTTTTATCTTAGAAAAATTAAATACTAATAAAATAATAGGTTTTTATCAAAAGTGACTCTCGAAACAGTTAATTAACATTTATTATTTACTTATTCGTCGCATTAAAAAGAGGTCTTATTTGGTTTAGCGAGGCTTTCCAAACTAGAGTTTCCTGTCCTTATTAAATAAAATAATTAAAATTGAAGGGGTCCTTTTTCGGACTAAGAATTCGTGATTGAGGGTGGCCCAATTGCTTTCCCCAAGAAACCTATAAATACAACCCTATAATCATAATAACTTAACTAGTGACTGTAGTGGGGTGGAAATTTGTATAATGCTAGAACGGTGCTTTGGGTGTTAAATTGGATAATAAAAGCTATTTCACTATACAAGAGAAATGTTGTAATCATCATTGTAGTAAACTTAGTAAATTATTATTAGCAACAATGAAATATGTCAATAGTTTAGCTCGTCACATCGTACGACAGATCAGTGATAAACGTATTCATGCAAAGTAATTTATAAATTTTACTATGCAACTTTAATTTTTGTTTTTTTTTTTTTTTAAATATTGATTTCATCTTAAGCTTTGTAGTATTTATAACATTTTTAGCCTCACACCAGTCACATAATGTCGGTAATGATGAAACCCGAAAAAAAAATAAAAGTAGAATTTTTATAAAATAAAACAACTTTGTTAAAACCACTATTTATTGGTACACTTTATCCAACCGGTTTCGACAAGAACCTTGTCATCATCAGGGTTTATGTACTAAATTCCAAAACATTGAAATACATTAATTACCCTTTCCTTACCAAAAACTATTAACTATTTATTATTGATTTTTGGTAAGGGAAGGGTAATTAACTATGAGTATTTCAATGTTTTAGAATTTAGTACATAAACCCTTATGATGACAAAGTGCTTGTCGAAACTGGTTGCATAAAGTGTACCAATAAAAAGTGGATAAAACAAAGTTGATTTATTTTATAAACTTTATAAAATGTGCCACAAAGTATCTGTAAAAAACATTCAAGAAAAATAAGTAGAAAAGCTATATAACCGTTGCATTTTTATATAAAATGCAGTTCCATCAAGAAATTTCAGTGCGAAACATAAAACTAGTATAAACAATAAATATTTATTGTAACTGCAGTCAGTTGGTAGAATTCCATTTTTTATTTTTAGGTAATGAATCCAAAATATAACAAATAATACAAAATTATTGGATCGAATTCAACATTTATTCAAATATATACAATGATACGCTTTTCTTCTAAAGACTTTATTAAACTGACGATAATTGCCAAAATTAAATATTTTTAGATGTAGGTGTATAATGGTGGTATTTCAGTGGGTAATGGGAATTTCTATGAAAGCTTAGCTTTAAAAAAAATTTAAAAGTCAATACAAACGAGAAAATAACATTATAATTTATTCATTTTATCTAGCAGAAAAAGTAAAATAAAGACGAATCTTTTTATATTAATATCCTTTTTTGGATTTGCGAAAAAATATTAAAAAAGTCGTATGTTCATTTTTTTATTAATATGTTTTATATGAATTTAAGAAAAGAGATAATAAAATATATATTTAAGTGGTAATCACACTGTATCTATGAGGTGGCGAAATTCCCCACATATTAGTTGAGACTGCGAATAGGGGTTGAAATATTCGTTACCTGTAATTCCCTAAACATTTACTCTAAATTATTCCCCTGTTACCTATTTCCACCCCATCTTGCTTACGACACAACTTTCACAATAGGAAATTCCCTTAATCATTATCGTGGGACTGTAATAATAATTATCTTGAGGCTCAAACACTAAAAAACAAGCTAAGTTTATTTGCTTTGTAACGAAACAACAAAACCTACATCTACTAATGCTATCTATCTATACCCGATTGTGCTATCTATTACTATTATTACTACTAATGCTATCTATCTATACCCGATAGGGCACTGCATCGTATAGAAGAACTGTTATTTTAACCATTAATTAAACAAGGGGTCGTAAGCCCCGTAAATGCCCAGACTTCCATATTCTTCTTCATCTTTGATGAGATGTCAAAAAATAATATGAAAATAACTCCTGTAATTGGAGATAATCCAGATTTTGTGAACAAGTATTTGGACACACTCAAAATGTTGTAAATAAATTATCTGGTCAAATTATAAGCTTAATAATAAAAATGAAAATGGTATTTTCTGGCGTTTCTCATGTGTGTGATTATAATCCGGGATTCGGATCTCACATACTAATATAAGAGTTTCTGCTTAGTAAAAAGCTTCTTTACATCTCACCAATAGATGTCTCTAGTGAAGTTTTAGTGATTCATGAACAAGGTTTCTAAATTGGTTCATATATATAGAACTTCCAAGAATTTGAGTAGTGTGGTTGTCAATAATGGGTAGAATTGGTGAATGTTACACGTGTGTAAAGTGATCACTCAAACCAGCCTATGACGGTCGTAAGCCCCGTAAATGCCCAGACTTCCATATTCTTCTTCATCTTTGATGAGATGTCAAAAAATAATATGAAAATAACTCCTGTAATTGGAGATAATCCAGATTTTGTGAACAAGTATTTGGACACACTAAAAAAGTTAATTAAACAATGTTAAAAAAAAATTATCTGTTTTTTTTAAGAGAAATATTTGTGTTTTTAAACATTTTGAGTGTGTCCAAATACTTGTTCACAAAATCTGGATTATCTCCAATTCCAAAAAATAATACTTAATTTTTTTTCATAAAATAATATTTGTGTTTTTATTATTAACACAAATATTTACATTTAATACTATTTCTTTTAAGCCTATCGGGTCATTATTAGAAAAATGTATCAAATTATGGTAAAGTGGGTTCGAACCAAGAAAATCTGACTGACACTACCACGGGACCACAACCCAACATGCTGGTATCAATAATAACGTTTTATTTTAACAATATTTTGAGTGTGTTTTTTTCATTAATGAGTTATTTGTACTTTTTGACATCTCAAAATGAAGAAAAATATGGAGTCTAAGTATTTACAGGGCTTATGACCTGTCGTAGGCTACTTAAGTGATCATTTTACACACGTGCAGCATTCACCATTCTATCCATAATTGACAACCACACTGCTCAAAGTTTAGGAACTCCTAGATACATATTTCATTAATCTCATGACGCAGTACATATGTACGAGTCCACAGCACAAAAATTTGAGAATGATGAATATACCACGTGTGTAAACTTATCGCTTAACCAGCCTATGACAGGGCATAAGCTCTATAAAAACCAAGACTTCCAAATTCTTCTTTACCTGTTTTGAGATGTCAAATACGTTTTATTTTATTCTATTGAACACCTTACTTTGATAATTGGAAAACTTCCCAACTTGGATAACCGATAGATGGAAAATTATATTTTCAGACCCGAGCAATCAAAATGTCTCCAATAAAAAATGTATTAAAAGTTTTAAGTGATCAGTAAAAAAAATATGGAAAAAAGGTCGCTAAAATACAGTAAAAAAACTGAACGGTGTTTCATAAAAAAAATGGATACTTAAAATAATGTTATATGATTTATGGTACGTTTGACCCTTGACACATAAAACTTTATCATTGTAACATGAGCCGGAAATAAAAGTGTTTTCCTTAAAAACATTACCTTTTTAATATTCTTGGTACATCGGAAACCATCTCTACTACCTCTTCAGGAACTTGTCTAGTGTTATCTAACAGAAATAAGTGGCTTACTCCGTATTTGCTGAAATTGATATTAAGCTGTATTTTGTCAGTCTCCATAGTGTGGTTGTTAGTGTATTTGGCTACCATGCTAGAAGTCCCAGGTTCGATTCCTAAGGGATATATATTTATTTATTATGTATCGTTTATTCTACGTTCTGTGTTTGATCTGTTCATGAAAGGAATTGGTAAAGACATTCACAAAATATATGACAGTCAAATAACTATATTTACAACATTTTGAGTGTGTCCAATTACTGGATTAAAATCTGGATTATCTCCAATTACAGGAGTTGTTTTCATAATATTTTTTAAAATCTCATCAAAGATGAAGAAGAATATAAAAGTCTGGACATTTACGGGGCTGACGACCTTCAAAGGCTGGTTTAAGTGATCACTTACACACGTGTAACATTCACCAATTCTGCCCATTATTGACAACCACTCTACTCAAATTCTTGTAAGTCCTATTTATGAACATGAAACAATTTTTGAAACATTATTCTTGAATCTCTAGAGAAATCTATTGGTAAGATGAAAAAAATTAAGTAGTGTGGTTGTCAATAATGGGTAGAATTGGTGAATATTACACGTGTGTAAAGTGATCACTTAAACCAACCTATGACGGTCGTCAGCCCCGCAAATGCCCAGACTTCCATATTCTTCTTCATCTTTGATGAGATGTCAAAAAATAATATGAAAATAACTATATGCTAAAACAATCCTTACACACGCATTTAAGAAGTAGGTACTCTCAAATTACACAAGAAAGCACCTCCCAGAAAAGCTCATAAATCACAATTAAACACTTTATGGAAACGAACATATAACTACAAGATCTAAAATACATCAAACAATACCTCTTTTGGTCAAAAGAACTTTTTTATTGGTGAATGCTACGCGTGTGCAAATGCCTTTGATCATTTAAACCAGCCTATGATAGTCGTAAGCCCCCTAAATGCCCAGACTTTTATATTCTTAGTCATCTTTGTTGAGATGTAAAAAAAAACAAATGAAAAATAACCCCTGATTGGAGATAATCCAGATTTGTGTACAAGTTTTTGGACACTCAAAATGTTATAAAAGAACTTTGATTATTATGCAATAAAGTTGTATAACCTAAATAAAGTATGAAATAACTATTCATAAACCGATAATGAAGGAGAGTAGGTATTAAATAAATCGCATAATTCGGCCATGTCGTATTCCATTGCATAATATAACATGTTTTATCATATAATGTTCCTCTTGGCATGGGAAAACTCAAAGAGGGCTTTATCAAGTCTCTTTTATTAGAACTTTTAACAAACGAAATTTCAAAGACACAAACTTCTTTATCTTATTATTTAAATAAGGTGAAATATTTAAAATACATTTTAAAAACAAAATTCTTTCATGTAGTTTTATAAAGAAGTATAGTTAAATATGCCGTTGTCTATTTCATGTATATAAATTCTCGTATTCCTTTTTTTTATTTTCTTGATATCTTAAAAATACTTTTGTGGACATAAATCCCTTTCGTTCTGAACATCTCATATAAGTATGTATATAATACAGATAATATATCCACTTTGGAATTTGCGTTAGCCTACTTGAGAAGGTGTTTTATGGTTTAACCTGGTAAGCCTTTTTATACCCTTGTAAGCATGTTACAAAAGGGTGAAAAAAAGGAAATTGTTTTCGAGTGAAAATATACATAATTTTCGAAAAAAATTGCTTAACGGAAATTCGATACTCACATTTTTCAATGAATTACCCGCAAAGCCTCTATTTTAGAAGCTTGTCTGCAGGTAGGATAGTTAGGTACGGGAAGGATTATGCGAAAATACATAATAAACACCCTGACCAATTAAAAAAAATATTTCGTGAATTCATTTTGTAATTGGCGAGAATTGAACCCGCCAATCCAGTTTCGCAGTCGAGCGTCTACTCGACTACGCCACGGTGCCTGTCATTTGACTAAAATTAATTCAAACACAAGAATTAATCTATCTCTATTATATTCTGAATGTTTTATATAAACATACACCCACTTCTTCTTTTTGTTGAGCCTTATACCCTCCACTGCTGAATATATATAGGTCTCTTCCGTATTCTTTCATTTTTTTGTCTGTTGCTGCCTGCAGCCAGTTTTTACCCCCCACAGCGGCTATGTCGTCTGACCATCTTTTTTTAGGACTTCCGACGCCTCTTTTATTCTCCCAAGGTCTCCATCTTAAAATTTAAGGGTTTCATCTTGTGGGGTCTTATCTTGCAACATATCCTCCCTATTGCCACTTGAGTCTTGCCATATAATAATACATAAGTATATATGCCAAAATATTCACCTTACTTGAAAATATTAAAAGATATTAAATTCTTCTTTTGATTCGATTCACACCGCGATCCGAATAATAATAACCTTGGCTGATTGTATTAAACTCTACGACTACTCTACTATCACGCCTTTTCCCCGCAGTGGTAAGAAGAGAGGATAGAACGTCACACTCTTCTGTCCTGACATAAACTCCCTGTCTTCACATCCATACATCTAGTCAAGCTTTTTTTCCATGTAACGCGGTAAAACAGCGTTCCGGCACCTTTTTTTTATGAAAATCATATTTTTTAAATTTCAAAATTGTATTAAACTCTACGACTTCTCTACTATCACGCCTTTTCCCCGCAGTGGTAAGAAGAGAGGATCGAACGTCACACTCTTCTGTCCTGACATAAACTTCCTGTCTTTACATCCATACATCTAGTCAAGGCTTTTTTCCATGTAACGCGGTAAAACAGCGTTCTGTCACTTTTTTTTATGGATATCATATTTTCTTAAATTTCAAAATCTTTTAAACAAAACGATGTTTTCGCTTACATAATTACAATCTGTGTTTATATATTTCGTCAAAATGATTAGAAAACTTGCTTTAAATTTAATTTAAATAATATTTGAATATAATTAATTTTTGTAAGTAAAAAGCTCGACATGAAGTGAGTTCCAGGACCTTTTTTGTTAAAAAAAATATTTAAAAAAGATAAAACAATATTCTTCATAAATATTTCCTATAAAGACGAAACCTAAATGCTTCTAGGCAAACATTGCAAGCCTCCAAATGTGATTATTGTCACTTCATAATAGTAAATAATTACAATATCAGCTACTTACTCGTAATAATTTAACCGAAATAAAGCTTAGATATTAAATATATCGTCCGACTCCAGCATGTATCGTATCTTCAAAAAGATATCAAAAGAATTTTTTTTATTCGATTTACCCCGTGATCTGTATAACCTCGGCCGATGGTATTATACATATACCATCTTTTGTATAAATGCATGCCAGATGTAATAAAATATCGACTAGAATTCCCCACTGATGATTTATTCATAGTTTTACAAATATGTCTCCAGTCCTTGATTAGATTTGGCGCCATAAAACGTGTCCTGTAGGCGTGGAACCGGAAATAGCGTTGTCTAAATTTCCACCATTTCCTTAACATACATCGCCCCCCTCAAACGGCGCCGAGGGCTCGTGCGGAGAGATAATGAGTTCCCGGAAGTGGATACGGACAGTCCTTAAGATGCTGTCCGGAACTAGTTTCCCTTGTTAAGATAATCTATCATACAACTGCCGGTAATCCAATTACTGACTTTTTTTACAGCGCGAGTCACTCGATAAATTGATACAGATATTTCTTTGAACATTTTTATTTCTTTTTGTGTATATATTATGTTTAAAGCGTGCTGAGAACTCTTTATAACTCCTTGGTGCGAAGTAGACTCGAGAGTGGCTCCATAATTTGGGGGCCACACGAGCTTAAGTACTCTCTTATGGTAGAGAAAGTCCAAAAGAAGTTTCTGAGGTATCTCTACATGAGAGAGTACGGCTATTATCCTTGGCTCTACCCGACCGAGTTTCTCCAGGGTATGCTTGGCTACAATAGTTTAGAGACTAGAAGGAATGAGATTAAGCATTTTTATCGATTGTTGCGCGGTATGATCGATAATCCTGAAATTATCCGTAACATTGGTCTGTATGTTCCCGATAGTTACCTAAGACAGCGTCTGCATAGATTGTTTCACATTCCTATACACAGGACCAACCTGCCGATGGTTATACCTATAGGAAGAGCTACCGCTATGTTGAACAGTATCTCATTGGATATTGATCTGTTCCATGTGTCTGAAGTAGTTTTCCGAAGCGGGATTCTTCTACACCTTTAGCAAAAGTTCTTGCATATATTTTATTTTAATGTATTTTTAATGTATACCATATAAAAATTTGTATAGTTTGTAATGTATGTATTAATTTAAATAAATAAATTGAATTGAAATTGAAAAAATTTTTTTTTTTAAGTTTGTGAAAACATTGACTCCATTGAGAAGACACAAAGTGGCTTAGTGGATTGCTGCAAGAAAAAAAATGTATACTAATTATGTATGCGTATTTATAAATTGTATGTTTATATATGCACAATAGTGCATCTTCTCATACATACTCACCGATTATTCCGACTCCTGACACGACCACTCTCAAGTATTTGAAATACTTGATCATGTCAATTTTTCCACGGTCTTTTTCTGTTTCTATTACCAACCACTATTAAATTGGTTTAATTATTCTTTCTTCACTCATTCGAATCACATGACTAAACCATAACAACCCACCTTTCTTCATTTTATCGATAGTGGTTATTTCATCCTTGCATTCTTTCCTTATATCACCATTCAAACATCTATCGTAGATCGCTGTGCCGCACATTTATCTGAGAAAGCGCAATTCGACTGCATTCAGTCTACTTTCATCCTTATTTTATCAACTCCATGCTTACTCCCATACATTAGGGTTGAAAATAAAAATAAAAATTCAAACCCTTATCCTTACCCCAATGGTGCATAGGACACTGCATCATACAAACGAAGTGTTATCTTGATCGTTAACACATGAAGGAAAGGTGATCAGCCCTCCGCTTCAGGTAGCAGTCCAGGGTAATATGGAAAAAATATTACATTGAAAAAATCACATACATTTATTTGACCCCCTGGGAATCGAACCCGGACATCCAGAACGGTAGTCGAGCGTGCAGACCATTACACTACGGAGGCGGACAAATAAATATAATAATATTACTGTTTTATTTTCATCCATAGATGTTGATGGCGCGTCTGCAAAAGGAACGTGACACCTGCCAGGAGGAGGTGACAGGGTTACAAGAGAGGATAGAACTCCAAGCTACACAATTATCCAAGGCCATCAGAGACAAGGACTCCATGACCACGGAACTTGACGTCATCAAGGAAAGATGGGACAAGGCGCATTTACTGCACCAGAAATTAACGGTAATATTTAATTTCATTAATTGATTCGGCAGTCGCTTTGTGGTAAAATCTATCCATTTTTAATTAATGTTTTACTTAGTAAATACCACTATTTCTAGTGGTATTCTAGTGGAAATAGTGGTATTCACTAAGTAAAACATTAATTAAAAAAGGTAATATTTAAATCTAGATGACATTTTAATGACATCAAAACTGAAGGGGTTATTAAAATATAGGAGTTATAGGATAAAAACTGAAGGAGTTATGGAGGTGATCACAATTTTTTGAGTGTCAAATATTTTTAAAACGAATTTGTTATTTTTATAGATTTTTTTATCATTATTTGAACATTTCTTGAAGGTTCTGATTTTTAAAAAAAATATTTATTGTATTTTATTTGATTTGTTCTGGAATTGTACAGCTTTACATAAAAAAAATGATATAATAAACAATAGTTACATTAACAATAATAAACATTACATTACATTGACGAAAATAGTTACGTCAAAAAAAACAATTAAGCAATTCTACATTTATTTTATAATAATATTAAAAAAACATTCAGAGATTAAAAAAAAGGGTATTGTATAAAAATATAGATTTTGCAGGAAGGAGAATTATACTAAAAAACTTACTTATTTCAACCGTAGATGTCGCAGAAGAATACAAATGATATTTTTGGTTGAGGTATAAATACAACATTCGAAATTTTAGTAATGTAGTTGTAAATCATAAATGTGTCGGGTTGTGGTCCCGTGGTTAATGTAGCGGACTGTTAAATCAGAGTTTCTCGGTTCGAATCCACTTTACCACAATTTGATACCTATTTCTTACAATGAACCTCTTCGGCTCACAGAAATAGTATGAAATTGAAATATTTGTGTAAATAATAAAAACAAAAATATTTCTCTTAAAAAAAAAAAATCTTAGAATTGTGAATGTTACACAATGGTCACTTAAACCAGCTAATAACTGCATTCACGTAAATGCATTCATGTAAATGCATTCACTTCCATATTCTTCTTCTTCTTTGTTACGCCATTAAAAAAATCATTAAGTTATCTTATTTTCAACCGGTATCTACTTAAATGTAATTCTTGAAAAGCTGGAACATTTCTGCCCCTTGAAATATACAAATACTTGAATGTAATTCTTGAAAAGCTGGAACATTTCTGCCCTTTGAAATATACAAATATTTAAAACTTTCGAAAAATGTGAAACATTTTTCTTCTTTATAATACACACATATTTAAAACATTTGATAATACTAATACCGAATTATTGTTTCCATCTGTAAAAATATTTACTTAATAAAAATCTCGATAACGCCTCTATATCGGGTAAGTTACTGTATTTGTGAACGAAAATCCGTACATACTCATAATATTGTTACGGAAATATCTATCCGGTTTACTTATTAAAGATCCCAGAATAGTACATTTTATCCCAGAAGGGAATATCCATTATTTCTTTTCTCCAAGTGTTTCACCGCAAGTTCCTCGAAACAACTCGAGAAAATTAGATTATTTTTCTCTACTCGTTATAACGTATTTTGTTCCCGAAAATATTAGGGCTCAACTTCGAGATAAGAGAGATATCTACAAACCAGTTTTATGTTATGGTTCAAAGCGATAACTTGGAAATGAAATGGAATTTTTCTCTTAAGTAAAGTTTATCGCAGGAAATAAACTAATAAAATTAGCGCTTTCGAAAACTTTCAAACGATATGCCTTCAAGTTTGAATTCAGGATTGAAAATTTTAAACTTGTTCAATCTAACACTTTTTACTAAGTAAAGTTCTTACTCTATTCTGAAAATGGTCGTGATAAGGGAGAATCTGATCGTCATTTTTAACCCTTTTGAACCCTTGAAAAATGTTTATTTATTTATTTCATCATATACATTATTTCAAATTATAAAAATGAGCCCTCACTGAATTTTTCCGTGCCGAGGGCATATTTTACAATATTTATTTATAAAATCATAATGAATGAAAATTGTCGTTTAATCATAATAAAAGAAAATGCAATGAAATACGACATAATACGATCTGATCCAGATCTTCTATACATTTTTAGTATTTCCAAATACTTACAAATCTGGGTTTTTCCATATTATAAGAGTTAATTTTTTATAATTAAAATGTACCTTTGTTTTAAAATCACTAAAAATATTATACTATAACTTAATTATAATGTCTACCGGTTTCTAAGCTAACCGATAGACATCATAATTGAGTTAAAATATAATATTTACAGTGATTTTAAAACAAAGTTACATTTTAATTATAAAATGGAAAATCACAAAGTTAGTGCTTCAAATATAAATTATAATTATATTTATACTACAATAATACACTAATAATAATATACTAATAATGTGGAATTCAAGGTATTTGAACGGCTTATGACCTGTTATAGGCTGATTAAGTGATCACTTTACACATGTGTAACAATCACCATTCTACGCACGATTGACAACCACATCACTCAAATTTTTGCATGCATTTAAATAAAAGGGTCTCTGCTAAATACAAGCCTTCTCAATCCAACCATAAATGGCTGTTGTAGACGCGAAGATGAAGCATTATGAGATTGATGGTATATGTACGAATCCCAATTATTTTGAGTTTAAATCAACGGTGAATTTTACACGTATGTAAAGTGATCTGACGCCATAAGCCCGCCAATGTACGTATTTCTTGTCTGTACATAAAGTTTTCATAAAAAAGGTGAATGTTACAGTGTGTAAAGTGATCACTCAAACCAGCCTGTGACGGTCGTCAGCCCCGTTAATGCCCAGACTTCCATATTCTTCTTCATCTTAATGAGATGTTAAAAAAAATAAAAAGGATTTTTTTAAGATTCGACTGAATTTTTATCCGTTAAATCCGAAGCTAGTTAAATAGACGTCCGTTATATCGTGGTTTTACTGTATTGTTAATTTAGTTTAGAAACTTGTAGAACATCGCTAACTTGTTTTGTCCTTTGTTATAGATGGAGCGAGATGACGCTATAACTGAAATAGACATACTGAAAGAAAAGTTGGACAAGGCTCTGTATGCATCCCAGAAGATGGCAGACGAGAAGGAAACAGCTCACAAGGAATACGAGAAAATGCTAGAAAAGTATGATAGGTAGACATGTTTTCTGTTGTCTCGTGGTAGACGTCATGTGGTATTGTGGTTTGTGTTCGATGTTTTTTTTTAATTATATATTTATAAGTTGGTACCTTGTGGAGTTTTTTCACTCTAATACTTATTCACTATGTCCACCTCCGAAGTGTAATGGTCAGCACGCTCGGCTACCGTACTGGAGGTCCCGGGTTCGATTCCCAGGGGCGGGGGGTTAAATAAATATTAGGGATTTTTTATTCTAATATTTATTCATTATTACCCGGGACTAGTACCTGAAGAGGAGGGCTGATCACCTTTCCTTCATGTGTTAATGATCAAGATAACACTGCGTTTATATGATGTAGTGCCCTATGCACCTTCGGGTGCGGATGAGTGTTTTGAACAATATTTATTGAATTTTACCCTGGACTGGTACCTGAAGCGGAGGGCTGATCACCTTTCATGTATGTATTAACTATCAAGAAAACACTGCGTTTATATGATGCAGTGCCCTATGCACCATTGGGGTGCGGATAAGGGTTTGAAGAAGGCCTGGTCGAGGGTTAACCATAATGGTTCCTTTCATTTTTCTATGAAATTTTTACTTTAATTTTTTTTGGTTACAATAAACATTATCAAATAAAACTCAAACTCTCTTTTTAACCACTTTTATGTTTGGATCTTTTTTCCACCGGTTTCGACAAGCACCTTGTCATCTTTAAGGCTAAATATTAACATCTACCGAGGATGACTATGTGTTTGTCGAAAGCGGTTTGAAAAAAGTAGCAAAAATAAAAGACGTTAAAACAAAGTTTAAGTTTTGTTTTGTAAATGTGCCACAAAGTATCATCAAAAAATATACCAGAAATATACCAACGTTATCGCTGGAAGAACGCGATAATTTTTTGTATTTGTTTTCGACAATCTGTATATTTAAAATAAAATAAAAAAATATTATGTATATTTTGAGGTAAGTACTCTGTGCATGCATACATATTTTAAAATAATATAATTGTTTTATATTATATTACTTATTTTATAAAATTTTGTTTTTACTTCTAGAGACAGTATCTCTAAATATTTATTTTAGGCGTTTAAACAAAATCAATGGATCTTTTTATATAAAAATACAATATGTCAGTAAGAGCATTCTCAGATCTTACGACCTGGCACTGGCTGGATTAAGTTATCATTTTAAACACTGCGCAACGTTTACTATTTTGCACATTATTGTCCATTACCTATGTTTAAGTAGAGGAAGCTATTTACTTCACAATTTATTTTTCAAAATATGGCAGCATCATCTGTTAGTTCCAATTAAGATATGAATGCGATTGCATACATACACAACTTTGGAAAATTGATGCAACAAGGGTGTTTAATAATGGGTAGAATAGTGAACGTCGTAACCAATGCTCATATCGTAGTCATACAGGAGAAAGTGACCAAGTTCATTTTTCACAAAAACGTGATTATTGACTATTTGATATTTTACTAGCTTAATATTGCGTCGAAAAAATCCCAAAGGATTTAAAACTTATGAAATATTGACTTGTATAAAATATTGTATGAAGTATAAAATATTGACTTGTTAAAAATGAACAACATTGATGTTTATTTTATTGCCAAGCAAGTGGCTTAAATGGCCTCCTGAACATTTTACATTTTGTTAGTTGGTCACTTTCTCCTGTACGACTACGATAAAACCATTCGTTTTCAAATACATAGATAATTTGTCTCTGTTGACATTTAAAATTTAAATATTAAAAAGACTTAACGTATTTTGCTCAAAAATTATCTTTGTATTTAAAAGTAATAACCGTGTATCATTTTACTTAATTGAGTCGAAAAAATTATCAAGAAAAACTTTATTGATTTTTATCTTATCGATGTTTCAAAATAATGGTGATTTTTTTAAAGAATTTCAGAAATGTCGTCAAGTTAGAAGTAAAATGGAGGTAAGTGCTGAATTGAGTGTCTGGTTTCAGGGTCCAGAGCGAGGTGTACCGCCTGCAGAACCGGGCCGAGCTCGTGGAGGCCGAGAGGGAGCGCGCGCTGCTGGAGGCCGAGAAGGGGCAGTCCTCGGCCGCCAAGGCGCGCGAGGAGGCCCGCCGGCTGGCCGAGGACGCGGCGCGCGCGCAGCTACTACTCACGCGCGCTCGAGAGCAGGACGACAAGGCCAAGGAGGACCTCGACCGCCTGGCCATCGATCTTGAGATGGTGCGCGACCGCTACGAGAAGGCGCAGCTAGACATCCGCCGCGTGCAAGGGGAGAAGGAGAAACTCTCCGAGGACAACGAGCGCCTACAGTTCGAGTATGAGAGAGCCATGACTCAGTGCGGAAAGGCGCAAGCTTCCAATGAGAAGACTCAGGAAGAACTCGCGAGAATGCAGGTCGAACTAGAAAAAATGTACGACAAAAACGACAAAGCCCAGTCCGAACTCAGGAAAGTTCAGGCCGAACTGGACAAACACAAGCAGGAAGCGGAGACGGCCCGAGAGGAGGCCGGCCGCTACGCGACCAAGTTCGGCAAGTATCAAGACTCCCAGGAGCGCACCAAGGAAGAGTTCGAGCGAGCCAAAATAGAAGCGGAGAGGCTGAGAGACCGACTGGACAAGACGCTCGCGGAGCTAGAGCGGGCGCGCAAGGCCGAGCCGGAGGCCGCGCGGCTGCGCGCCGAGCTCGAGAGGGTGGAGGGCGTCAGAGGTAAATATCAGTTCGAACAGGAGAAGTGGAGCACGGAGGTCGAAAAGTCGCGCGAGCGCTTCGAGGCCTCCCAGCTCGAAGTGCAACGGCTGCAGAAGGCGCGCGAGCAGTACGAGAGCCGCGCGCACGAGCTGGCCGCGCAGCTGGAGCTCGCCAAGGTGGAAACCGCCAAGCTGCTCGCCACGCAGGAGAAGCAGCGCCTCGACCTCGAGAGGGCGCACATCGAATGCGAGAAGGTCAGAGATCGACACGAAAAACTCAAAATGAGGTCCGAACAGCTCGAGAAAGACAACGAACGGTTGAAAACGGACATCCACGAAATCGAGAGACTCAAGACTCAGGCGGTCGCCGGAGACAAACTCCGAACGGAGGAACGTCTAGAGCTGGAGAGAATAAGGGATAAACTAGAAAAGGCCATCCAAGCCCGAGATGCCACGGAAATGGAGGCTGGTCGCCTCGCTAAGGAACTAGAGAAGTCGCAGATGCATCTTGCCAAATATCAAGAAACCAACGAGACGACGAGAATGGAATTCGATAGAATGACGAACGAATTGGGAAGAATGCACGAAAAACTAGAGAGGACGGCTTTAGAAATGCGACAGTTGGAACAGGAGAGAGAGATCCTCAGGAACGAAATACAACAGATGAGACGCAACAGCGAGCAACAACAGCGTGTCTTGGATCACCGCACTCAAGAAACTATGGTAAAATTGCAACAGGAGCTAGCGCAATCGGTGAGAGACCGAGAGAAGATGGCTTCGATTTTAGAAAAACGAGACCAGCAGGCTGACTCTATCGAAAAACAAATAATGAAATTCGACGCGGACACCAAGCAGTTGACGGTCGAAAGAGATCAATTAGTCATTCAGTTGGAAAAATCGCAAGATATGCTTATGAACTTCCAGCAGGAGCTGACCCAATCGGAACAAGAACTCCAGAAGCAGAGAGAGGAAGTGCGCCGATTGAAAGAAGAGCAGCGACGAATGAACCAAGATGCGGAGCGCGGCACCAAATCTGTATTGGAAGGAAGAGATAGAGAAATAACGAAACTCCAGCAACAGGTTACCACTATCCAGAAAGAGAGAGATAGTCAGAGAATGAGAGCTGAAAAGGCAGAAAAGAAGTCCCAAGAAGTTGGCGACGTGGAACAGTGGCGCAAATTAGTCGAAACGGAGAAAGGACGCGTTGCCGCTGCGGAAAAAATGGCCAACGACAAGCAACTGCACGTTCAGAATCTCGAGAAACAGCTTAACGCCATGCAACAACAGATGCAGCAGATGTCTCAGATGCACAAAGGCCCGCAGCAAGGAGGAGACAAGGCTGAGGAAATGCGGTTGAGAAAGGAGTTGGAGAAGGCGCAAGCTGAAGCCAAGAACGCCCACGTAGAAAGGGAGAGGTTCCAGGCGCAACTGGAAATGCTCGTGCAAGAACTGGAAAAGAGCCAGGTCAGTTGGAGGATCGCCCATTGCGTAGCGGGTGTTTGTGTCCTAGATTATCTCGCCATTTTGTCCAGTCATCACCGAGTCGCGATCATTCTTTCTATGTATATACATAATAAATTCATGCTCTGTAAACCGTAGATTTCACTTTTTAAATGTTTTTGAGCATTTCCGTAGCATGCTCTCATTCCGAAACCTGTCCTTTGGGCATCCTCCAACCTTCCTTTCAGTAGTCTAGTTTTACGTTATTATTATTTTTAATTTTCTTTTTTTTCAGCACTACATACATTTTCTTTTTTGTTGTTCGCCGATGTTTATTTTAGTACGTGAAAAATTTGCACATAAACATTTGTTTTTTAATGTGTTATTTATCTTATTTTGTTTTGAAACATTTCTTATTTCTCTCCATGTTACGTATTGTATGTTGTAAAAGTGGTAAACTAATGGGTTCAAAGTATAGATAATATCTGTGATCATTTTTCTTATCTGTGTTGTGTCGCATTGTTTTCATTCTGTTAATTATATGCAGGTATTTATTTATTCATCGTTGTCAGCTTTTTGGATGTTGTACATACACGTTCATGAGTAATATATCATCTGACGGATTATCATCTGTCTCCGTTTTATGGATAAATGTTATGACGCATTATTTTATCTGCTTTGAATTGTGTACAGAGTAAGCATTATTTTAATTTTATAAAGATCATTTCTTTAATTTGCTTTACTTGTGGGAATGCCGTGAATGTTCGGTGTCGCTGTCATTTGTCGCCGAGGCAATCTCTAATGATGTAATTTGTGGGTTTCCCGTATAGCTGGACCTTCACGAGGCCAACAAGAAACTTCAATCAGCCGGTCAACAGAATGCGAAAGCTGGCGACGATACGGCCGCCGCTAGGAGGCAACTACAAGAAGAATTCAAGAAGTTAGAAGACCAAAAGAAACACACGGACGAACAAAGAAGAAACATCGAAAGTAAAAGAAAAGAAGTGGAGGAGAAAGAGAGATCGCTAATAGAGATGGACAAACAATTGAAGAAGAGAAAAGAGCAGATGGACCAATTGGAAGCCTCATTAAAGAAGGTACTTGTAATTCAGCTTCCTCTATATTCATACCTCCAATCATTATTTTTTTTTTTATAAATAACATTTATTAGTTGCCTAAGAAAATTCTCCTTGCCTATTATGTACAAGAATTTATAGACAACATTTTGAGTGTGTCCAAATACTTGTTCACAAAATCTGGATTATCTCCAATTACAGGAGTTATTCTCATATTATTTTTTGACATCTCATCAAAGATGAAGAAGAATATGGAAGTCTGGGCATTTACCGAGCTTACGACCGTCATAGGCTGGTTTAAGTGATCACTTTACACACGTGTAACATTCACCAATTCTAATAAAAATAATTCTAATAAAATTCTAATAATAACACGTATGTAAAGTGATCACTTAAACCAGCCTATGACGGTCGTAAGCCCGGTAAATGCCCAGACTTCCATATTCTTCTTCATCTTTGATGAGATGTCAAAAAATAATATGAAAATAACTCCTGTAATTGGAGATAATCCAGATTTTGTGAACAAGTATTTGGACACACTCAAAATGTTGTAAATAAATTATCTGGTCAAATTATAAGCTTAATAATAAAAATGAAAATGGTATTTTCTGGCGTTTCTCATGTGTGTGATTATAATCCAGGATTCGGATCTCACATACTAATATAATAGTTTCTGCCTAATAAAAAGCTTCTTTACATCTCACCAATAGATGTCTCTAGTGAAGTTCTAGTGATTCATGAACAAGGTTTCTAAATTGGTTCATATATATAGAACTTCCAAGAATTTGAGTAGTGTGGCTGTCAATAATGGGTAGAATTGGTGAATGTTACACGTGTGTAAAGTGATCACTTAAACCAGCCTATGACGGTCGTAAGCCCCGTAAATGCCCAGACTTCCATATTCTTCTTCATCTTTGATGAGATGTCAAAAAATAATAAGAATTTATAGCATATTCCATTTGTTTATTTTAAAAATGATAGAGAATGTGTGTAGTGAATAATAGTTAAAACAACAAAACACAATAGATACAATGAAATTAATATCTTATAACAATCAAGATTTGTCACATAGTTCATTTATTTATCATACTCGTCTTGTCATATTTTCTAAATAAGATACCACTAAATCTGATGCATCATCAATTTTTGTCAACTACATACCTTGTTTCGCATATTCTGTTTCTGATTTAAATCTTTCTTTTTAAAAAAATTGGACATATCGCTCAATCCTTTCAAGAACGTCATAAATCAAAAACCGTCAATTTTCAGTTGTGCATGTTTTCGGAATGCCCACAAAATGTACTATATCCCAGCAAAAGAGGCATATTTTTAACTTGATATTTATCTGCTACAGGGCAGAAAGTGTTGTTTTTGCATTTTGAAAAAAAGGTATTGTTTAATTATTTTTTTAAATATACTACATATTTTTCAAATGGAGAAAAAAACCTTCAAGTTTTACCTAAAAAGATCTGTTCCACAGTAAAAAGTTCAATAAGTGGCTTGATATTTCTTTTTAATACATTGTATTATATTTTTAAATTTTGAAAAAGATCTCCTGAAAAATCAAGTTTTTTGATTTATGACGTTCTTGAAAGGAGTGAGCGATATCCACACTTATTGAGGGACATCTTGTGATGACGCCTCATCACATTCACAAATAGAGTTTTGTCTAAATTTAAAACGGAAAAGGTATCCTTAAAATGCTCCTGACCCATATAAACATGAGTCAACCTTCAATCGTTGCACTATAATACTACATACAAAAGATTATTTAACATAGTATTGCATCAGCGTTAAAATAAATTGTTTTTTTTTGGTCCAGGCGGGTGGCGGAGCGGCTGCAGCCGGAGAGTTGAACAAGAAACTTACAGAAACGCAGAAAGAGGCCGATGCCCTTAAAACGCAACTGCAGCAAGCCAAGGAGGAAGCACAAAGGAGTTCAGCGGAGATGGAGAGGCTCCTGCAACTCGTGCAAATGAGTCAGGAAGAACAGAATGCCAAGGAGAAACAGATCATGGAAATGCAACAGTGAGTTTACCTTATCTAACGGAGCGATACTCTGATCTCACCGTCTACTGAGACGGTCACAAAGCCAATACTCACAGTAATGAATATTCACTGTAACGTTGTTCTTCCCTAACTGTGAGGAAGATTTCATTTGAATTATTTCCTAATCTTCTGGGTTATGAATGTTACACATTTGTATTTTCTTTGTGTCCGTAGACCATTTTGACATTTCAAAAACGAGAAGGTCAATAATATATTTTATGTATTATTTACAGAAAAACAATTTTGAATATATAATTTTATTAATCCAAAGTTGTAATTTTGATATTATTAATTCAATTCAATTTATTTATTTCAATTAATATATACATTACAAACTATAAAAAAATTAAATTGTATTCATTAAAATACATTAAAGTAAAATATATGCAAGAACTATTGCTAAAGGTGTAGAAGAATACGATGTCGATTTCCAGCTGTCAATCCATCTCTTTAGTGGTCTGCCCGAGAGTCATCTACCTTGGGATTTTTGTGCGATGCAATTAGATATGATTTTTGTTTTATTTATTTTCAATCGGTCTGGGTATTTGTGATTTTTCAAATCCTTCTTCCCTATTTTAAGTCTATTGCCTACAAGACAAGACGCTTAAAATAGAGGCTTTGCTGATTATTGCTAAAAGACTGAATAAAAAAAAACATGTTTAATTAAAATTAAATTTCAGGTCATTGAAAAACATGCAAGCAAAACTTAGAAGCCAGCAACAAGCAAATGCACAAATGGAGGAACAAAGAAAGAAGGAAGAGGTAATATCCCAACTATTTAATAAAATATATGGTCAAATTATTTAAAATATTGAATATGATGAAACCGCCATAACATTTCCCTGTTACTAATTCAATTTTCTTCTTATTTTCACGCATCCCCTTGGATCTCCATCCCATCCTATTCCGTAACAATTTGCAATAACAACATACCAACTATCCGAGCAGGCCGGCCCCGCTGGATTCTTGAAAAGTTTCTTCTAGAGTAATTATTAAAAAAAGCCACAAAGGCGATGGTTGTTTCAGTTTGCTCACGCTTTCTCGAGTACAACTTTGTTAGCGATTTCCCGACAGTTTCAACATTAAACTCTCGCGTAGTGTTGAAAGAACAATGTTTATTGTATGTTCGTGCCGTGTTACAAACTTGTTTTTAATTAAATGTATTAGCACACAAATTAATGCGTTACGTTATAAGAAAGCAATTAACGTGTTCATCATAAATAATTTATTAAGATACTATAAACAAAAGTAATATTTATACGAGAAAAATCAAAAGTTCATGATTACAGTGTGATATGAAACAACAAGAAGAGGACTTATATATTATTAAACTCGGTGAATTGTTGATTTTTTGTTTGATATTTATAAAAATTAGTTGTATTCATTGTAAATAAGGACATTTTATCATTTTTAAGTTATGTATCCATTTTTTATTTGTTCCATCACTATCCTATGTGCGACAATAGAACAAAGGAGCTGATACTGATCATCTGTGTACGACTTGTTCTCAAAAACTCCCACAAGTAAATCAAAACCTAGATATTAAAAATAAAGGCATTGCGGAACTAGATAAAGATCTAAATGATGCCTACAAACTGCTGAAAACTATTTCCTCGAAAGCTCCGAAACAGAATGGTTTAAATGGCTTAGATGACAACGAGCCCAAAACTGATGAAAACCAAGCGGTTGTCATGGAAAAATTGGAAAGGATTTTAAACAAGCTTGAGGAGTTCTTAAAAATAAGCGCTGGAATGGGAGAGTTGCAAGATTTACACACAGAATTGGATATGAAAAATGCTAAGATTATAGAACGAGAATATGAAATACAAGTCCTAGAGCGAAAGTTAGATGAAAAGAAGAAAGAAGTCATTGAAAAAGAAAGAATAATCGTGGATGACTTGACAGTTAATTTAGAAAAGAATAAACAGAAAATAGGGGCTTTAACAGATGAGTTAAGCATCAAAAATTCTAAAATTATAGAACAGCAAAACTGTATGCAAATTCTTGAGTCAGCTTTGAGAGAGCACAGTAACATCGCAGAGTTGGAGCAGCTTCTGACAGTAGTCAAGAGTAAAAATGATAGAATCAATGAATTGGAGCAGTTGCTGAATGTGTCCAGTGTCGAATATGAACCGAATCAGATGAAAGATGAAAGAATTGTAGAACTGGAAGAGGCGCTCAAGGAGTCTGTGCTGATAGCGACGGAGAGAGAGAAGATATTCTACCGGGAGGAACAAGAGCGTGTCAGAATCATTGAAAAGGTAACCAAATTAATTATTTTCAATTCAATTTATTTTATTTATATATAATATACACATTACAAACTTAAATTTAAATCGTATACATTAACATAGATAAAGGCAATATAAAATAGAAAATAAGCAAGAATACTATTGCTAAAGGTGTAGAAGAATCCAACTTCGGAAAACTCCTTCAGACACATGGAACAGATCAATATCCAATGAGATACTGTTCAACATAGCCGTAGCTCTTCCTACAGGCATAACCATCGGCAGGGTTGTCCTGTATATAGGAATGTGAAACAATCTATGTCGACGCTGTCTTAGGTAACTATCAGGAACATACAGACCAATGTTCCAGATAATTTCAGGATTATCGATCATACTAATGTTTTTAATTCTTTGAAAAATATTTTTAAGTATATTTAAAATAATGTAAAGAGAAGAGACTATGATTGTTAAGGCATTTACAGAACTTACATCTATGCACCAAACTTGTACATACTTTTTTGTCACTGTTGAGTATGTAATCAGTAAAAATCTGGATAAAACAATATACAGTGGATTCTCTCATAACAAGTAATTTCATAGCAAGCAAAAAAAGTGCATAAGTTGTTCCCTCAACGAGTGACATTTTGCATAACGAGTTACAGAGAAAGGTCAAGTCCTTTTTTCACGACATTTACTTTTGAGCCGGGACTTTCACACTAAAATATTTCGCTTTACGAGTAAGATTCTGGAACGAGTTATTCTCGTTATGAGAGGTTCTACTGTATCTGCACTTGATATATAAGTTATAAATATATTATAATATTATTTTGAATATTCGATAGCGGACTGTGTATAAAAAATCTGCTGTCCGTCTCCAAAGCGTAGTGCTTAGCTGTTTGGTTATCATACTGAAGGTCCCAGGTTTGATTCCCAGGAGGATCAAAATAAATATACATTCGGATCTACATTCATCTCTTTCAAAAACCATGATCAGCAAATAAGCATTATCAATCTTTCCATTATAGAAAACATACTTCCCAAAAATTCAAATTCATCCAACTGTCGAAAATTTCCCCAACTACTACTTTTTTACATCCAGATCTACATTCTCTTTCAAAAACTATGACTTTAAATTTGTCAGCATTCATCGACAAATCACTTTTTTCGCACACATTGTACACATTTGACACTAGCTCCTGTAGGTCTTTTTTCAATTTCATTCAATCTATTTATTTCAATTAATATATACATTACAAACCATATATTTTTTTAATCGTATACATTAAAATCTTCTTCACTAAAGTCTTCTCTACTATTGACAAAAAGCACAGCATCGTCAGCATACAAAAAGCAGCAGACAGTCAAATTGATTTTGATGTTTATACAAAAATACAATTTTTTAATGCAATTTACTAATTCGATGACACACCATTCCAGATGCACAAGTTGGAACAGCGATTGCTCTCCTTGCAAAGTGCAAGTGCTATGGAGTGTGATACTTGCAGACCTCTCCTCAGAAGGGTCAGGAGACTAGAAGCCAATATATCCAACTACTCCACCGCAAGGAGACAACAGCTCGTAGAACTTTCAAGAATGAAGTGAGTATGATCCTCTTGGCTGGCCTGATGCAGTCTTTTGACTTGTGCCAGTTAAAAAATCTAAGTATGAGTGTCAAGCATGGAGCTGGCAAAAGAAGGATGAAAGTAGACTGAATTTAGTTGAAATGCGATCCCTCAGACGAAATAATGTATGACAGATGTTTGAATGGTGAAATGAGGAAATAATGTAAAGCTGAAATGAGCATCATCAATAAAATCAAGAAAGGTGTATTGAGATGGTTTGGACTTGTGGAACAAATGAGTGAAGAAAGGTAAAAGAAAGAATGGTAAAACAAATTTATGAGGTGAATGTGGTTAGAAAAAGGAGCAGAGGAAAACCGAGATAAACTTGGTATGATCAGTTATGTCAAATACTTGAAAGCGGTCAGGTCAGGAGTCGAAATAATCGACGGGTATGTTTAAGAAGATGCATGAATATGGAAGAGGCGAAGAATGTTTGCAAAAACAGAGTGGCGTGGCGTTCTATTCTCTCTGCCTACCCCTTCTGAGAAGCCGCGTTATAGTTAGTTATATGATAAGTAACAAAAATATTTTTTCCAGGCAAGAGGCATTGGAAGCTGCGATCAGTGAAAAAGATGCTCATTTAGCTCTTTTAGAATTGTCAGACCCAAGAACCAAGAAGCAGGAAGATGACTGTGAGAGCCTTCGGTCAGATCGAACAAGGTTGATGGATGTCTTGAAAAAAGAAGTAAGTACCATACTTTCTATAAAAGTCTTTGTATAAAAACCATCATTTTCCAAAATGCATTATTTAAGAAATAAATTACACTCTTAGACAATATTATCATCAATAAATATCAACATCATGTCACCACAGTACAAAATCAAACACAAATTACATTTCCTCAAAGGAACTTCAAGTATTTTGCAATAAAGCTCTATAACCTACTGCCGTTATCTATAGAATCATTAAATAACAGAACTATTTATAAAAGAGCTTTTGATATTTGGACAATGGAGGTGGGAAGATAAGAAAATATTGTGTCATTCGGCCATATATCGCTCACTCCTTTCAAGAACGTCATAAATAAAAAAACTTGATTTTTCAGGAGAACGCTTTTAAAGTTTAATAATATAGTACAATGTATTTAAAATAAATATCAAGCCACTTAATGAACTTTTTACTGTGCAACATATCTTTTTAGGTAAAACCTGAAGGTTTTTTCTCTATTTGAAAAATATTTAGTATATTTAAAAAAATAATTAAACAATACCTTTTGTTCAAAATGCAAAAACAACACTTTCTGCCCTGTAGCGGGTAAATATTAAGTTAAAAATATGTCGCTTTTGCTGGGATATAGTACATTTTTTGGGCATTCCAAAAACATGCACAACTGAAAATTGTCGATTTTTTATTTATGACGTTCTTGAAAGGAGTGAGCGATTTGACTCATGACAGACAAATAACTAACCAGCAATTTATTTATTTGTATTTATTATGTGTGTGTGTGTGTAGAATAGAATCGAAATCATGAGAGTTTAAATTGGTTAATTACAGCTCTATTGCATGTCTGACACTCATCCACCTAAACAAATTGAATTGTTTTACCATACATGAGCAAAGTATCCATAATAATGCTATAATAATATTTACTTTAGCAAATTACTGAAATTTTGACTAAGTCATGATAACCCAACCTGTTAACAAGAATCTCACTTCAATGCTTGTAGAGTGAGAGGCTCGTGATTCTACTTGATGAGGTGAACATCCCGGAAGACACGAGAGCAGAAATGGATTCAGATCTTATCAACGATTTGGAAGTCAGTAACTACTTCAGTATAATGGACAACTCCGAGACAAATGTAAGACCACAAACCCAAAACTTACTAAATTCATAATCATAATACACGAGGACATAACAAAATACATGTGGAGTCGATAAACATGTACTAAATTTGGAGTAAGGTCCTTTAAATATATTGCCTATACCCAAATAAACCAGCTGCCTGGCATATATAAAATAGAACCCATACGGGGATCCAAAATAAATGATCTGAAAAAATACTTAATTGAAAGATATATATGTAGTGTTTAGTCATATTTTCTTATTTTGGTTTTGCTTATGTTTTTTTTATATTAACTCATTTGTTATATTTTCTCATTTTTTTATTTTGAATATGCTTCTTACCTTATGTTTTTCTCATTTATTTGTAACTTTATTATTTGTGTTCTAGTCTTGTTAATCTTAATCCTATGTCCCAAAATGAGAAATAGAAATTACTCATCGGGAATATTATACATATATGACTTATGTATGTAATATGTTTAATGAATAATTTATAACTTTTTCTGCTTGGTGTAGCCCTTGCGACCTGTTTTTAATATGCAATGGTTTGGAAATATCGAAAATATTGCCATTTTAGACGTCTAGAGTCCTATTGAAGGGTGGAAAGCTAACAAATAAAAATAATAAACTTTATTAGAAACTGTGTAAAAGTTTGTTAAAAAGCCATAAAAATTGTGTTAATTTGAAACCTTGGACGGTTAGACCTTAGAAATTTGTTACCGGGTGAAAGCCATGAATGAAAAAGAAGGAATATAAGCATTGTAGTAAATATTTTCTTTTTCTTCTGCTTGGTGTAGGCCTTGTGGCCTGTTTTTAAGAGGGATTAGCCAAATGTCGATTCCCAGCTGTCAATCCATCTCTTTGGTGTTCTGCCTAGAAGTTGGCCATGCAGTGGGGGAGTCTGGATGTTTCCATTCTGTTCACATACCATTGTCTCCTTAGTTGCCTTCCCCACCTTACGACATCTTCGATCTCGCATATTTCCCTTATCCTGTTGTTCCTTATTCTGTCTCGTAGACTCTTACCAGGTATGCTTCTTAGAGTCATCATTTCTGACACTCTTAGCGCGTTTTTGTGACTGCGGTGTATGCTCTGCTGGTGTTAAACTAACTTACCTAGTTTAATTAACAATATTTGTTCCAAACATGTATTAATATTGTAATTTGGAAAGAATGGCGCATTCACTTCACTAAAATCTCCCTAGATGTCGCTTCAAATTTGTATGTGAATGGGCATTTGAATATTGTAATCAGTGATGCCTTACATGGCATACGTAATTTGTTCCAGGAGCAAGTTATGTAACACATCGCTCACTCCTTTCAATAACGTCATATATCAAAAAATAATCAATTTTCAGTTGTGCATGTTTTCGGAATGCCCAAAAATTGTGCCCCAACAAAGCGGCATATTTTTAACTTCATATTTACCCGCTACAGAGCAGAAAGTTGTTTTTGCATTTTGAAGAAACGGTATTGTTTAATTATTTTTTAAATATACTAAATATTTTTCAAATGGAGAAAAAACGTTCAGGTTTTACCTAAAAAGATCTGTTGCACAGTAAAAAGTTCAATAAGTGGCTTGATATTTATTTTTAATATATTCTTTTATATTTTTAAACTTTAAAAACGATCTGAAATATCAAGTTTTTTGATATATGACGTTGTTGAAAGGAGTGAGCGAAATGTTTTCCCATAAAAATACATGTGAAAAAAATTGTTCTGTAGCATAAAATACATTCTGGACCTCTCCTCACCTGAGCAGGATATATCCTTGATGGTAGCTGTTGAGATCGATCTACTTTATTGCTTCTCTGCATTGTCAGATGAAGCTTCCCTTTGACTAGAAGTGTTTGGAGGTCTTTAGTTAGGTCAGCTTTATTCCTCCATATCCTGCATGTGACGTTAAAGCGTTCGAGCAGCAAAATTAAATATGATACAGTACGTTATGAGTTACTTAATAGATGAACAGAAAGTGTGCAGTATTTGCTATGCAAAGCATTAATGTAAATTGCAGATTTTTTACCATTTTCATATTTGGTTTTGTAGAATGCCCTATGACTTTATTCCATATCTTAAAATGGACTGTACCAACAAAGAGTAGATAATCTTCAGCACTAACCGATGGCCAGGATATTAGACAACTTATAAAAAGTACTTATTAGTGTAAGGAATGAATTTTAAAGTAGTGGTTGATATCTTTATGGTATGACATATCGTGGGTGTACTGGCAAAAAACGTTAACTCGAAAACATGCAATTTTGACTAATGATGCAGTATTATAAAGTTTTGAACGTTCTATAAACTGGCAAAATACACTTAGTAGTTTGAAATGTCATATTTATGTGGTTTTACAAGTCAATTTAACTTTAAGTTTAATAGCAAATATTTTATTCAGGCTAGAAGCTTTAAATAACAGGGATTTTAAAGTTAACATTTTTTATTTATTGATTTGGCGTTTAATTTGTAGAACTCCATTTTAAGTGATGTAACAATTTTAAATCAAACACAGATTTTTTGAGTCTACTAAGTTGTATTTTATTAACAAAAATACATAAAAAATTTATATTGTGACAATTCGCTCACTCCTTTCAAGAACGTCAAAAATCAAAAAACTTGATTTTTCAGGAGAACGTTTTTAAAGTTTAAAAATATAACACGATGTATTAAAAATAAATATCAAGCCACTTGTTGAACTTTTTACTGTGCAACAGATCGTTTTAAGTAAAAACTGAAGGTTTTTTCTCCATTTGAAAAATACTTAGTACATTTAAAAAAATAATTAAACAACACCTTTTCTTCAAAATGCAAAAATAACACTTTCTGCCCTGTAGCGGGTTAATATTAAGTTAAAAATATGCCTCTTTTGCTGGGATAACGTACATTTTGTGGGCATTCCGAAAACATACACAACTGAAAATTGACGATTTTTGATTTATGACGTTCTTGAAAGGAGTGAGCGAATTGTTTCGCCTTGTTAGGGCATTATCGTTATTGTTCATTATTGACATTCGTTTGATAATGCCCTAATAAGGCGAAACAATTGTCACAATATAAATTCTTAATGTGTTCATAAAATACAACTTAGTAGACTCAAAAAATCTGTGTCTGATTTAAAATGAATACATAATTTAATATTTTTGCCAGTATACCCACTGTATATTGTAAGATGTAAAATACACACACAAGGAATTCACGCATCGTTAAGCAAAACAATCACAGATTTTCATCATGTAAAAATATTTTGCTCATTATGTCTGTCGACATACACCACAGATGAGTTGTCAATAATCTTGATTCATTTTTTACAGCCGGATGATTCTCAAGGAACACACGGAACGGTATTATGAACATCCAACAAATGAGGAAAGTATAAAGCTACTTATACCTTAATGTTTTCACCAGCATCACATCATCATCAACCATTCATCATCCGCGTAATATGTTGAATTCTGTCATCAGCTCCTTAGTACATAATGATTATTGTACATATAATCAACATTTGAAATGCTAACTTTGTGATTTTCCATTTTATAACTTACAAAATAACTTTGATATAAAAATTACTTTATATCTTATTACAACTTTTAAAACTTAATTATAATGTTGACCATTTTCGAAGCAAACAGCTTCTTGCTCAATATTAATTAAAACAGAAGGTGTTAGCTTCGAAAGTGTCTTATTATAACTTAATTATAATGTCGACCACTTTCGAAGCAAACAGTTTTTTCCTCAAGATTAATTAAAACAGAATTTGGTTGCTTCAAAAGTGTCTTATTATAACTTTATTATGTATAATGTTGACCACGTACGAAGCAAACAGTTTTTGTTTCAATTAATCTAGAGGAAGAAGTAGTTTACTTCAAAACTGGTCAACATTATAATTAAGTTATATGTAGTAAGATATTTATTGTGATTTTATGATGAAGTTATTTTATAAGTTATTTATGGAATATTGTTGCTAGAAATATAATTTATAAATTAGCTACAGGGTCTTTCTCTCGAAACTATTGAAATACTGATGTGGCCAAAAGAAATAACATAGCTAGTCTAGTATTTTACAAGTGGTAACACCTTTTGAAATCACTACTGATTGGGTAAAATTGGCTTTGAGATAAGCAACATTATTCAGATTTTGGGTAAATTAATACCAAGTTCGGATGTAATAACTTAAGGTTTGAATATGTTAATCCGACATTTTGATATTATAACTGGTTACTCAAAGTTTGTATATGATAACCGGTTACTCAAAGTTTGGGTATGATTACTGATTTCTCAAATCTTTGGTATGATACAGTTATCAGTGTTACTCAATGTTTGGGTGTGTTGTTACAAACTAAAATTTTGGGTGGTTAGATACTCAAATTTTGGGTGTGATAACTCGTTACTCAAAGCTTTGGTATAACTGGTTACTCAATGTTTAAGTATAATATGTAACTGGTTACTCAAAGATTGGGAATAATAACTCAATGATGTAACGAACAATTTCAACTTAAATGTCCACACAATCTCAAAAGTGACTTACTAAAACAGTATTGATATAGGCCCAGGGTTAAATAAAAATAAAAATAAAAGGTTTATTTGGTAATAAAATTATTGTGATTCGTTTTATAATACCATTTTATTACATATTTAATCTTCACTGTTTATTCAATAAGTTTATGTTTAATTTTAATTGTTTTTTCCACATTATTAAATAAAAATGTAACACTTAAAAATTAGTTTCAATGGATTTAACAAATTTTTTTCTTTAATGTTTGGAGCACTCAACTTGTGGTTTTACATTGTTTTTTTTTTCAAATTTTAAAATATGATAATTGATTTTCTTCATCAACATAAAAAAAAAACAAACAGTAAAAAAAATGTTTTGTTGTGTCCTCTACTAAAATTACATTTTCTGCACATTTGCGAAATTGAATGCCGAATACTTAATTTTTATTTATATAAAACTCTCCAATATTCACAAAAAACATGAATTTAAGCAAAAAAAATCTCATTTTCATATCGTACAAAAACATTACATTGTATAAAAAACAACGAAAAATACAATATAATTAAACATTATTTTTTAAAAACCATTTTAAGTTATAATTAAAGAAATACCTACCTTTAGCTGTTTCTAGCTGGTTTTTTTTTTTGCTTCATTTTCTGTTTAAAATAGTTTAATACATAAATCTAATATGTTTTAATTCAGGATGTCTGAAGCAAACAAGGTTATCTGCAAAGAAGTATTTTGAGTTACAAGACTTGAATATGTTATATTATATAAACACCATATATTTCAACATTTTTATTCTTAAAAAAAGGTATAAATCAAATTATAAAAATATATTATGGGTAAATTTGTTTCCAGTCGTAATTCAGAACTACTGACATTAATAAAAATATATTCTAGTAAAGTAACCCAAATTGATTCATTAAAAGATCGCTTATTTTGTTTTCAACATCTTTAAATATGTATGTTAATGAAATATTTAATATAATAAAACTTTCTTTATACCTTTATAATACTGTGGCTTGATAATATGCTAAATGTTAGTAATTACAATTTAAATAAGACGTGAATAATAATTTTAATTCATTTCTAGTCGAAACTGTAAGATACTTCTTGTAAAAGTTTAAATTATCTTGAAATATTACGACTGCTTGTAAAAATAATTATAAACTATACTTTAAGTGAAATGTTGATAAAAATTTTATGTAATAAGTCATAAATTAAATAACATCAGACAGAAATAATCAACGTGTAGGTTTTGACCTGTTCATATAAAAAATTATAAAGCCAATGCCTTCTATATCAAATACAATATGCTCTTTGAGTTTCACAACATCATATCAGGTGTAACGAGTACACTTATACTATAATTCTTTCTTTACTCACACACCCAATGGTGCATATGACACTTAAACGTACGATATCTCAATAAAGATAAAGTATCTTTTTATACAGTCTGAAAAATTCATAGGGCTTACGACCTGGCATTGACTGGCTTAAGCGATCACTTTGTACAGTGTGTATTGTTCGTCTCTCTGCCTATTATTGAACATGCAACATGCCCATAGGCAGAATGTTGAATGTAACACAGTGTATGTAAAGTGATCGATCACTCAAATCAAACGATATTTATGTTGATAGATGGCATTATAAACTCAATTATGAATAACCTATTGAAGTCAACATAAATATCACACTGTAGGACTAGCTAATGTGTTTTAATGTAATTGAAAATCAAAATAACATTGTTCAAGTATGATGCGGTGCCTTATGCACCACTGGGTGAAGAAAAGAGATTGAAGAATAAGAATATTTAATATGTCACCCGAATTTGCCACATGAAGCGTTCTTACGCTTGATGTGGCAAATTCGACTATTCACATTCATAAAACAAGTGATAATTAAACCAGTATTCCATAAATAATAAAACCCTTTTCCGCACCCAAATGGTGCATAGGGCACTGTGTCATATAAACGCAGCGTTATCATGATCGTTTTTACACATGAAGGAAAGGTGATCAGCCCTCCGCTTCAGGTACCAGTCCATGGTAATATTGAATAAATATTACAGTGAAAAAATCACTTATATTTATTTTACCCCCCTTGGGAATCGAACCCGAGACCTCCAGAAAGGTAGCCGAGCGTGCTGACCATTACACTACGGAGGCGTATTCTATATGATACAATATTATTGGGTCAGCTAAGAGCCAACGAAGTAAAGGTTATCCATGACTGTAACGGGTTACTTACAAAATCGTTAAACCTACTCTACGCAGTATTGAATTTAATATCTAGAAGGCATTGCATTAATAACACCATTACAAATGACATAAACATTATAAGTCCAAAGATTACTATACTGCAATTAAAAAGTATAATATTTTTTAAAAAAACATTGAAAACGAACAACTTCATTAGACAAATCACGGTCAAAAGCCATTATTGAATTTTCATTGGTATATGCAATATGCATATCTTTGCAGAGACTATATTGAAAGATAACAGCTCAAATTTGATCAAAAACGAAATATTAATTTTTAATTAATGTTTTACTTAGTAAATACCACTATTTCTAGAAATACCACTATTTCTAAGAAATAGTGGTATTTATTAAGTAAAACATTAATTAAAAATGGATAGATTTTACCACAAAGTGACTGCCGAATCAATTAATGAAATATTAATTAATAACACCAGTTTTTTTGGAGGTTATTGCAATATTTAAAATGTACAGAACAAAACAGTCATTTTTAAGCTCAAAGATTCATGATTTTTTCTTTAATGTTTTTCACAGATACTTTGTGGCACATTTTATAAAGTTTATAAAATAAAACAACTTTGTTTTAACCACTTTTTTATTATTAGTGCACTAACCTACCGGTTTCGACAAGAACCTTGTCATCATCAGGGTTTATTAAATTCTAAAATATTAAAATACTCATAATTAATTGCATTCCCTCATGAAAAACTTCCACATACTCAGGATTTCACTCACATTAAGGATTTTTTACGGAGTGTGTGGAAGTTTTTGACGAGGGAATGTAATTAATTATGAGTATTTTAATGTTTTATAATTTAATAAACCCTGATGATGACAAGGTTCTTGTCGAAACCGGTAGGTTAGTGTACTAAAAATAAAAAAAGTGGTTAAAACAAGGCTGTTTAATTTTATAAAGTTTTTTAAAACAACTTTGTTTTTAACCACTTTTTTATTGGTACATTTTTTCTCCAATTTGGCTGTTATCTGCCGATATTATGCTAATATTATTCTCGTTGAAATTCTAAATAGAATTACTTCTCACCCTACAGATCAGACGAAATTGAACTTGTATAAATTACTTAGCGTAAGTGCAGTCTTCATTTACAAGAAATGTCTAGAGACTGAAATTCTAACTATGCTGCGGACAAAAGAAAAGACATTGTTATTGATAACGTAATTAGTAGTTCGTGTGGTAGCTGTATTACTGCCAAGCTTGTCCTATAATGCGTGAGTTTGAGGTGTAAACATGAATGTAAAAGCATTTTACATGTGTTCATTACATTTAATATCCAAATAATATCATGTAAAAAGTGTTAGATTAATTGTGAGTGCTACGTGAGATTTGGCTGATGGCCTTTATGACCTATTGAAGTTCATCATTCAATACTGAAATAATTTTAAATAAATATAAGTCAGTTAAGTGCAGATCGCTGGGATATGAGGCAATTTAATAAAACAGATTTAATCGGTATTGAACTGTTAAAGTCTTTTAATAAATTCCATTTAAAACGAGCCAGTAAAATGTATTTGATCTTGAATTACTAGGTAATAGCGTTTTTCTAGATTTTATATACCGTTTCGTTCACTCATCTGGGCAACGTCGGTGAGAAAAACTAATAATATATGGTTATTATCCATTAAAATCGCTATTATCTGTGCGGCTGAAAAATTAAAAAAATTCAGTTGTGGGATTTATTGTTGCGCTTGATAGAACTTTTTTAATTTATAAAAACCAGATACTCAGTAACTGTTAAGTGATGTTATGTTAAAAATATTTAGTCTTGTTATTTGTTGTCATATTAAGGTTAAATGTGGATGTTGAATAGAAAGTAACGTAAGTGAATTAACTCTTAATAAGTAAGAAATAAGGCACAATAAATAGTACTAAGTAAAGTATTTTATTTAATACGTTATAAAGGAAATGATATAATTGGATAGTTGATTTAGCGGCTCACTGTGTATGTAACTATTGGTCTTGTTGATAGTTTTAATCCATCACTATATTCTAGGAAAGCGGTGCCAGTTGTTCTCAGACTTTCTTCTGCGGGGGGCCTCCGCCCCTTTTAGGAATCGCCGAACTCGTTTCCGTCGTTTTGTCTATATTGTCGATACTTCTCACACACTTATTCCGTTGAATTAATTTGCATTAAATGGGTCCAATTATCACAACGTATCTTGCTCCATATTATATCGTTAAACAATTAAAGAAAGATAAATACTTACAAGATGATTTGCTGCGGTTGAAGTATGACTATTTATGTATAGTTGTTGATGCTTTGAAGATATTTATTTCACAAAAATAGATACATATTTGCATCAATAACGGAAGTTTTCTATTTACCGTTTAATTTGATACATTCACTAAATATATCTAACTATCCTTAATCACACTTCGAATGGAAAGTTATATTAATTCTCGTTAGTATGTTACAAAAATAACTAGAAAATTTCTAAATATATGTAAGTAACAATAAATCATTAATGTTTTTATATTTTCTATGTATTTTGCTAAAAATAAAACGAGATGTGTGTTTGAAATGGGGTGAACTCGCTTGTTTGTAGAAAATGTGCGCATTTTAGAATAAATTCACGCTAAACCATGTAAATATTACGCATCTCAAAATGCAGATTGTTAAAAAACGTATTTCAAATTTGTATCAGTACCAAATGTTCGAGTGTTGGTTTTATATTAAAATTCAAAGATAATTCTAGATAGATCGTTTAAATGAATGTGAAGGAACATATCACACGTGAAAGTTTGTCGTCACATGTTAGCGGAATTAAATCACACGGTAGTCGGAAGGATTGTAAATCAGATTCGCAAACGATACAAGATTTTGTAAATCTATCACAGAGTTTATTTAGGTTCACAATGAAGAAGTGTTGGCAAGCTTACAGCAGTGTATCGACATATCATGTATATTATATCATTAACATATTCAAATCATGCAAAGTGCTTTGGAAGAGATTATATAAATGTTTACATCTGTTTTGTGAAATGATTACACTTAAATGAAAAATAGATGAAACACGGCAATTGTTTTACTTATCCCACTGATTTGATTATTCTGTAATGTCATGTATACGGTTATTAATATTTATTTCTAGTACATTAATTTATTTTAATGAAGTTTAATGTTTATTGTTGAGATTACATTGTCTTCGAATTATAGAGTTTAAGTACATAGTGTTTGAATAGAAGGTGTATAGTACTCGTTACGGCAGTTAGACAATGTATTTTACGCTGGTCAATAGGTACTGCCGTCTGCGAACAGTGGTACCCAAAGTCGTTTGGTCAATGTTCCCTTGGAGATGCCTCCTTCGAAGCGACCATTCGGATAGAATATTCTAGCTTCATTCCTTTCCTTTTCAGTTGGCAAATATACCTATCATCTAAAAAATCTCACATTCGCAACAGAAACAGTCCTATTTCATATATTCGGCGCATATAAATGTTGCTAATCAACTGATAACTGAGAAGTTGAGTAACTATAGACTAAATAATGACGTTAGACCTTTCCGCTGTGCTTTGCTAGGCAAATATTTTTTCCACGTTTCTCATTTCAATTAATAAGTGTTAATCATTATGTAAAGTTAAAGAAATGTTTATATCTTCCGTCTTTCTTTATTTTTCTCCTCGTATTGTAGATAAATAAATGGATCGTACGAAATACTCGCAAACAATTTCTACTATCCAGAACCTGGAAACCTTGTATTCATAGTATAAGCGCCAGTTGTGTGTCGATCAATGTTTATATTCCCGAGAGAAACACAATTGTACACTGCGTATCGTATGTTATATAGTCAAATCATTAAAGTATTGTCCTCACACTGTTAAGATTATCACATAATATTGTTTGTATATGTAATGTTAACAACCAAAGACTTTTACAACGGCTATCCACTCTTACTTTCATGGATTAATCCCATAATATTCATTAATAAAGAGAGTAAATTTTACACATTTTTTGTATAACCGATTAAAGATTTCAAATAGAAATTAACGTGTATCAGTTTTGATGAAATAATTCGTGAAAATAAGAGTGCGAAGACTCGTACAATCGTGGAAATTAATACAAATAATTAAGACGTAAGAATGTCCACGATTTGCGGGCGATATTGACCAAAGATTAACTTATTATGTAATCCGTTTGATTGGGACAATTCTAAATGTCATTTCATCAAAAATGTTTGACTGCAATGTACTAATATATTCGCGCCTAAAACCACTATGTTATTTACTCAGTCAATATGGTTATATACAGTTAAACGAGTGTTGTAAACAAAATGTCGCATTAAACTTGATTATTTACAATTAAGAGCGATGTATCATGACAATTAACGTGTGCAAAATACTATAAAAGGAACTATTTGATACAATGCGTTTTATTTCACCCAAATCCCACCACACTGGGTTAGTGTGATAGTCCCTTGGTATATGTGGGGGTCATATTCCTGAGAATCCTTAGAGTTACATACAATACTTATAGTATCAATCCATATCAATAATCGGGTGGCGGGTTGTGGTCCCGTGGTTAGTGTCATGGACTCTTGAGCCAGAGTTTCTGGGTTCGAACTAATTTACCACAATTTGATACCTATTCGTCAGTCCGGCGTCTAGAAGTTCAGCTGAGTATAGTCGGTAAATGGTCGTCAGCGGCCTTCCGGAATCCTCAGGGTTGGAAGAAGAGACATGAGGGGTTGATGCACTCAGGTGGGATTCTAAGGACATGTTCCAACCATGTCCACCTTCTCCTCTTCAGGACTTCCAGCATGAGGGGCTGTTGAGTTCTTCTCCCCACGTCGTCATTCCTGACGAAGTCATATCACTTTATACCCAGTATTCAGGCACCTCAGGCACCTATTTTCAAAACTAAATACATACTACGTTTCATTCATTCATGTGTGAATAGCTACGTATCTAAATTAAGTCTGCTTATTAATCTTCTTAACTTTACAACATTTTGAGTGTGTCCAAATACTTGTTCACAAAATCTGGATTATCTCCAAATACAGGAGTTATTTTCATATTATTTTTATACATCTCATCAAAGATGAAGAAGAATATGGAAGTCTGGGCATTTATGGTGCTAACGATTGTCATAGGCTGGTTTAAGTGATCACTTTACACACATGTAACATTCACCAATTCTACCCATTATTGACAACCACACTACTCAAATTCTTGGAAGTTCTATATATATACATGATGAGATGTCAAAAAATAATATGAAAATAACTCCTGTATTTGGAGAAAATCCAGATTTTGTGAACAAGTATTTGGACACACTCAAAATGTTGTAAATAAATTATCTGGTCAAATTATAAGCTTAAATAATAAAAATGAAAATGGTATTTTCTGGCATTTCTCATGTGTGTGATTATAATCCAGGATTCGGACCTCACATACTAATATAACAGTTTCTGCTTAGTAAAAAGCTTCTTTACATCTCACCAATAGATGTCTATAGTGAAGTTCTAGTGATTTAAGAACAAGGTTTCTAAATTGGTTCATATATATAGAACTTCCAAGAATTTGAGTAGTGTGGTTGTCAATAATGGGTAGAATTGGTGAATGTTACATGTGTGTAAAGTGATCACTTAAACCAGCCTATGACAGTCGTCAGCCCCGTAAATGCCCAGACTTCCATATTCTTCTTCATCTTTGATGAGATGTCAAAAAATAATACTTCTTAACTTTTGCTATATTTTATTCTTGCAGTTTACTTTTAACTCATTTAACATTCGTGAAATTTTGTAATTGGAATGTTACAATTACCTGTTTTATTTGTTATTCACTATTGTAAATGTATTTATGTTAATGTTCTGTTAAATTTTTTAACAAATAAAATAAAATAAAAATATTATCCTAATTACTGGTGGCAAAATTAAAAAAAATACTCATGAACATTGGAAATTCATAAATAACCTGAAACCCATATCGATATTATTATAACAAGAGAATTAATAAAAAATTATCTGTTTGTCACTGTTAGAACACTATAAAAAACAAGGTTGAATGACAGCAACTGACGTCATAGTTTAACATAAATGTTGAGATTTACATATTGACAAACAAAAAAGATAATCCGTAAAATAAATATACCATATAAAAAAAAGTAATTTGTATCGTGTTTAATTTATGTATGCATGGAGAAAAAAAAGAAAACCAATTTGAATAACAGTGGTGTCCAAACTTGCCATTGTATATCAGCTAAATGTATGTTGGTCTCCGTAGTGTAGTGGTTAGTGTGTTAGGCTACCATATCGGAGGTGCCGGGTTGGATTATTATAGGGGATATTTTACTATAATATTTATTTGATATTACGCTGGACTGGTATGGTAATATAACACTCTCTTTATCATTCATCATTCGCGTTGTGAAATACCACTTAAAAACTCAGAATAACAATTTCATCATCAGGCCAATTGTAGACAAGTAGTCTAATGAATGATAAAGAGAGTGTTATTTTACCATACCACAAAGTTGAGAATATTCATTTAAGCCCCCCTGGGATTCGAACCCCGGACTTCCAGTACAGTAGCCAGTTCCGCTAACCATTACACTATGGAAACTGATCTTGCTTCTGGAAACTGACCCTTTTTTTTTTTTTTTTTTTATTTATTTCTTAAGTTAGCTTATATTAAAACTAATATAAACTATTATATACATTTACATCATCTTTATATATTTACATTTCCTTACAGTAACTTAGACATTTATTTTTAAATTCTTTCAGACACTTTTCATTCTTCATACATTCAGGCATCTCATCATACATTTTTAAACCCTTATACATCAAGCAATTTTGCGACTCAGCTCTTTTCAATAATGGTAGTCTTATTTTATCCTTTTGTCTAGTAGCATATTCATGACAATTTTTGTTTAAGACAACTTTATCCTTAAAATATCCGCACCCAAGGTGCATAAGGCACTGAATTATTTAGAAGCAGTGTTATCTTGATTGTTAAATACACAAAGGAAAAGTGATCAACCCTGCGCTTTAGGTACCAGTACAAGGTAATATCATATGGATAAATATTAAAGCTTAAATAACTCATTTAACGATTTATATACAAAACCTTTAATTTAATCCTCAAATGAACTTTTGGGATATGTCAATTAAACTCAGTTACTACCAGGGCTTTTTTTTCAAACAAAAAAGATACCGAAACTAACTTCATGTCAAGCTTTTTACAAAAAATTCAAATATCATTTAAATATTCATTACGATACCGTTTTTTACATTTTGACAAATTATATAAATATAGATTGTAATTACATAAGCGCAAACATTGAAAATTAAAAAAAAAAATATTCGTTTAAAAAGGTGCCGGGATGCCGTTCCACCGCATCACATGGAAAAAAAGCCCTGGATACATTACTACGATTAAGCCGGTAATACCTCTCAACTGCAGTAAAATTTTTAAAAAATTGAAAAATAATCTAAGTATTTCCAAATGTTATCTAGGTATGAGTTTCGCCAATACTATAGTTTGCCTGGCGGCATTGTTTATGTGCCGAAATCTGTCTGCGCCCAGTTGAATGCCCCCATACCTAGAACAATAAATAAAGAATTATTATCAATGAGGAAAGTGACATAGAAGAAGAAGGTAATGACAAATAAATAAATAAATAATCTAAAAAAGAGGACAGTTGAGATTTCAAAAGATATACAGCAGGACCTTTTTACTCCGAACCCCTGCTCCGAACATTTCTGTTAGCCGAATGCCTACTCATCTTTTAAATACATGCCTAGAATGGGCTGACCAAGTGAATATTCGTGTGCCAGAGATGCTTTTACGTAGGAAGAGAGAATAGAATGCCACACCATTCTGTCTTCGCAAACATTCTTCATCTCTTCCACGTTCATGCATCTCATACACACCCGCCGATTATTTAGACTCTTAACCTGACCGCTTTCAAGCATTTGACATACTTGATAGTGCCAAGATTTTCTCGGTCTTCCTCTGCTCCTTTTTCCAACTAAATTCGCCTCATAAATCTGTTTTACCGTTCTTTCTTCACTCATTCGTTCCACGTGTCCAAACCATCACAACAAGCCTTTCTTAATTTTATTGATAATGCTTATCTCAGCTTTGCATTCCTTCCTTATTCCACCATCCGAACATCTATCATACATCGTTTTGCCGCACCTTAATCTGAGAGATCCCATTTCGACTGCATTCAGTCGACTTCATCCTTATTTTGCCAACTCCATGCTTCACTTTCATATATTAGGGTTGGAATTAGGACTCCATTGTGTACTGCCAGTTTAATTTGTGTAATGACAGTTAACACAACTTAAGTAAGAAAAATTATTCTTCAAACCCTCATCCGCACCCGATGGTGCATAGAGCACTGCATCATATAAACGTAGTGTTATCTTAATCGTTAACACATGAAGGAAAGGTCATCAGCCCTCCGCTTCAGGTACCAGTCCAGGGTAATATTGAATAATAATAATATACTATAATAATCCCTTTCCGTACCCCAATGGTGCATAGGGCACTGTTTCATATAAAGGCAGTGTTATCTCGATCGATTACACATTAAGGAAAGGTGATCAGCCCTCCACTTCAGGTACCAGTCCAGTGTAATATTGAATAAATATTAGAGTGAAAAAATCACTTATATTTATTAAACCCCCCTGGGAATCGAACCCGGGACCTCCAGAACGGTAGGCGAGCATGCTGACCATTACACTACGGAGGCGGATATGGAATAAATATTAGGTAAAAAGAATAATTACTCTATTTAATTAATTTAATCTTAAATGCAAATAGCTAAAAACATCTGTGTTTATATTTGTATGTACGATATTACGACAGTGAATACATTTGGAGTTGATGATAGCAAAACATTTTTTAAATATTTTTTATATTGTACTTTGGATACGAATCATTGTTTTTAAGTAGCTTTGTAAGAATTTAATAATATTGTATTGTTGGCAGGTGAGCCGAGAATACTTCTTAAGTTTTTTTTTAAAAGAAAAGTGAATTACAATTTAATAGAAGTTAGTAAAAGTGTTTCATGTAAGACAAAATGGAAATAGTTTATTATCTATAAATATTCCACAGTGGTGAACAGACTGCTAGTGCCAACATTGATGTATGGAAGAGAAATATGGAATTGGAAAAAGAAAGATGAAAGCACATTTTTCAAGGCCCCTAAACTGTTTAATTCATCCCACAGACTATATTGTGGGTATACTGGCACAAAACATTAACTTTAAATTCCTGAATAGATTCGGCAGTCACTTTGTGGTAAAATCTATCCATTTTTAATTAACGCTTTACTTAGTAAATACCACTATTTCTTAAAATCTACTGTGACACTGTTTCGATGCATTCCGTATCATTTTTAAACACCGTTTGACACCGTAATACCGCGTTTGAAAATGATGCGGAATGCATCGAAACACGTGTCACAGTAGATTTTAAGAAATAGTGGTATTTACTAAGTAAAACATTAATTAACTATTTAAAATCCCTGCTATTTAAAGCTTTTGGCCTGAATAAAATACCCGCTATTAAACTTAAAGTGCAATTTAATTTTAAAACCAAATAAATATGACATTTCAAACTACTTAGTGTATTTGCCAGTTTATAGAATTTTGAAAACTTTATAATTTGTATCATTAAGTTCTTATTGCATATTATATCAGTTAACGTTTTTGGCCAGTATACCTACGGTATAATAAACTTATCTCTTTTTACAACATTTTGAGTGTGTTCAAATACTTGTTCACAAAATCTGGATTATCTCCAATTACAGGAGTTATTTTCATATTATTTTTTGACATCTCATCAAAGATGAAGAAGAATATGGAAGTCTGGGCATTTACGGGGCTGACGACCGTCATAGGCTGGTTTAAGTTATCACTTTACACATGTGTAACATTCACCAATTCTCCCCATTATTGACAACCACACTACTCAAATTCTTGGAAGTTCTATATATATGAACCAATTTAGAAACCATTTTACATTTTTTTATACAATTATGTAAGTTGAGAGTTCTGTGGCCTCCTATCTATTGGTGAGATGTTAAGAAGCTATGTTTCTAGTGAAGTTCTAGTGATTCAAGAACAAGGTTTCTAAATTGGTTCATATATATAGAACTTCCAAGAATTTGAGTAGTGTGGTTGTGAATAATGGCTAGAATTGGTGAATGTTACATGTGTGTAAAGTGATCACTTAAACCATCCTATGACGGTCGTCAGCCCCGTAAATGTCCAGACTTCCATATTCTTTTTCATCTTTGATGAGATGTCAAAAAATAATAACTAATCTCTAAATTTGTTTCAATTTAAAATTTTGCTTAAATTATTTATAAAAAAATCTAAGTAGCTTCTTCTTTTAAGTACATACTTTCAACTCATATAGTACATACTTATTAGTGAACTTTTTTCATTTTCATCTCCATGATTTTTTATTTTTTGTTAAAATTAAAAAAATCGTAGTTTATGTTAGCACTTTCAATCTATTTTAATATATTTCTGATAACTGTTGTATTCTGTTCAGTGCCCTTTATTATAAACTAAAACAAAATGTATACCCACACACAGGCTATGCCTTTGCGGGATCTTTTTTTGTATTAATATAAAAATAAAAATTGTACCTATAATTATTATATAATTTGAAAAGAAAAAAAAATTAACAAAAAAAGAAAAAAAAGTGATAGCCGTTAAAATGTGAAACTTATTATTTTGTGAAAAAATTGATATAGGACAGAATGTAAAATGATGATATTAGAAAGGAATGTAAGGCTAAGATAAGGAAAATTTAAAAGATGAAGAAGGTTCTTTGAGGTAGTTTGGACATATGGAGCGAATGGATAACGAGAGAATGATTTAGAAAGTATATATGGTGAATGTGAGCTGAAGAACAGAATGAGAGTGGCAGAAAAAGACTTGGCACGATCAGATCAATCAGAACCTAAAATTTGGTGGCGTCAAAAGTCTGTGTAATCAGAGGGAATGTATGGATGTGAATCGAGGAGTGTAAGTCGGAGTGGCGTGATGGTGGTAATAGTATTAGTAGTATAAATTATTATAAGTTTTTATTTTTACTATAAGTTTTTGTCCGCCTCCGTAGTGTAATGGTCAGCGAGCTCGGCTACCGTTCTGGAGGTCCCGGGTTCGATTCCCAGGGGGGGTCAAATAAATATGAGTGATTTTTTCACTCTAATATTTATTCAATATTACCCTGGACTGGTACCTGAAGCGGAGGGCTGATCACCTTTCCTTCGTGTGTTAACGATCAAGATAACACTGTGTTTATATAATGCAGTGCCCTATGCACCATTGGGGTGCGGATAAGGGTTTGATTTTAAGTATAAATTAAATAAATATATATTTTTTTTTTCTTTCAGTTTCAGGAAAACCTTAGTTAAAATAGAAAAAAAGAACCATTAAAAATGAATAATAATATATATAAAAATGACGTCAAAAAAGGTATGACATTTAAAAATAATAATTTATGATATTCTGTATTTTAAACAATCAAAGAAAACGCGTATCAAAAATAAATGTTCAAGATTGAGCCAATTTTACAAATGTACATTAAATGTTAAGCTATACTGAGCCACGTTATATTGTGGCTTAGTCTGGTTAAATGAAAAAGAAAGAAAATAGAATGCGCACATTTTTAATTTTTAATTTTACTATGCTCGTGAAGCAAATAAGAATGAATTTTTTTTTTTTGAAATGTGAAAAATATTGAAAATGCAAAAAAAAATGTATTGAAAGTGATTGACAATCACACTACTGAAATTTTGGAACTCATACATATATTATAAATCTACAATGATTAAAGAAAACACTTGTTTCATACCACTTGAGTTTTATTAAAGACTACATGTTTCAGAAGTTAAACTTCCATCATTCAGGTCTGTATAATAACTAAAATATAAAATATAAAATTGTTCTATAAATAAGGAGAGGGGAAAGTTAGGGGAAGGGGTTAGTCAAGGGGCGGAGTTTAAAAACAAAGGAAAAATGGAAAGCAAAGGTGAAGAATTTTGAATTTAATCATTGTAACATGTCTTACCACAAAGTTAATGCCGAAACAATAAATAAAATAGTATAAATGTCACGAGGCTTATAAAACAAAGCAATGAGAATAGTTCCTAAGAAAAAAAGATAAAATAATAGAAAAAATGAGAGAATAACTAAACTGGTTATCTATAAAAAAGAGAATTAAATTTAATATGCAGATCTTTATACATACATTAATTTTTTAACGATAAATTACCAAAATATTTTAAGGATAAAATAGTTTTAAACAATAATTGTCATGAACATATTACTTGAAATAATGATAAAAAAAATACTGCCATTGTTGAAAAAAACCGAGTCGCAAAATTGTTTAATGTATAAAGGTTTGAAAATGTATGATGAGATGCCTGAATGTATGAAGAATGAAAAGAGTATGAAAGAATTTAAAAATAAATGTTTTGTTTACTGTAAGGAAACGTAAATAAATCTATAGGTGATGTGAATTAAGTGTAAATAATAGTTTATATTAGTTGTAATATAAGCTAACTTAAGAAGTAAAAAAAATATATAAGATGTCAAAATACAAAACATATAAGTAAAAGTATGTATTTTAAACGATTTTTGCTTTTAGGTGGATTTAGAAAAACATTTCTTATGTCCTACAATATATTCCAATTGCTCAGTTTCACATACATACTCGCAGTCATAGGGCATAGATATTTAAAGTTTGGCTCAGACTCTATGGAAGGAACGTATGAACAACTTGGAAGCAATGTGAACTTATCGCTGCTGTTGCAATTATTTGAAATTGCTTTTCCGATAATTGGATTTACTGAGGTCAGTATCGACTTGAGAATACACTGAACTCCCCATTCACATGAACTAAAAAATAATAAGAATATGGTAGATAGGTTTCCTTGCATGCAAATCAATTCAGGATATCAAAATATTGGTGGGCCAAGCAGCTCCGACGTGACCTGTCTAGGCTCAAGTATTTGAAGTACTTGACCATGACATATTTTTCTATTTCTAACTACATTCACCTCATATGTCGAAACTGTGTCAACATACCTTTCTTAATTTAATCAAATGTATCTTTCTTAATTTAATAAATTTAATGCTAATCCCAGCCTTATGTTCTTTCCTCATTTCAAAAAAAGTTAATCTCGATAAAAACCTCTTTGTTTAGTCAAAATAAGCATTTGTGTTGAAATATTTAGACACTAAATATATTTTAAATGAATAATTGTTGAAAAATGTGAAAAAACACTTTTTATATGAATTAGAAAATTAGCATATTTATATTCGACACCATTATTAAATTTATTAAATATTTTTTTAAAACAGTAAAACCTTGATATAACGGAGTTATTGGGGGAGGAGGTGTCCGTTCAACCCGAAAGTCCATTATATACAAAAAAAAACTAACTAACTAACCATCACGCCGCTTCCCCGCAGGGGTAGGCAGAGAGAATCGAACGCCACACCACTCTGTCTTTGCAAACATTCTTTGCCTCTTCTACATTCATGCATCTCCTCATACATACCCGACGATTATTACGACTCCTGACCCGGCCGCTTTCAAGTATTTGACATACCTGATTGTGCCAAGTTTTCCTCGGTCGTCCTCTGCTTCTTTTTCCAACTACATTCGCTCCATAAATTTGTTTAACCGTTCTTTCTTCACTCATACGCTCCACATGTCCAAACCATCTCAACACACCTTTCTTAATTTTATCGATAATGCTTATCTCAGCCTTACATTCTTTCCTTATTTCATCATTCGAACATCTATCAAACATCGTTTTGCCACACATTCGTCTGAGGGATCGCATTTCGACTGCATTCAGTCTGCTTTCATCCTTCTTTTGCCAACTCCATCCTTCGCTTCCATACATAAGGGTTGGAACCAGAACTCCATTGTGTACTGCCAGTTAAGCTTCCGCTGATAGATTTTTATTTGCTAAAACTGATTTTAGTGCACCATTCACTCTGTTCCCAGTATTCACTCTCCTTTCTATGTCTTTATCAATCTTTCCATCCCTAGAAAACATACTACCCAAATATATGAAATCATCTACCTGTTCCAAAATCTCCCCATTTACCAATATTTCACACTCAGATCTACATTCATCTCTTTCAAAAACCATGATTTTGGATTTGCTAACATTCATCAATAAATCACTTTCCTTGCACACATTATACACTTTTGTCACCAACGTTTGCAGGTCTTTCTTGCTATTACACAAACAAAATACTGTTTATTGTCTTCGGACACTCGTTGTGAAGTGTAAAGGACGCGTGCTACGTGCGCGATGACACTTGTGATAAGCATTTGTTGACGCCCAATTAAACAAGGACATTTGAGTCCCCTTTTGTTAGGAGGCAGGTTGGACTGAAGCGAGTATTAATTAAGAACACGGTATCGACTATTTATATATATGCTTATTTACGAAACAAACAATACGGCAGTCAATACTCATGTGTTTCCAAACAGCTCTGTAAAGTGATGTTACACCCGACTCTCACGAAATACGAATTAAGACTATTTAACAACCCTCTTGCTTTAGGGTAGAGAATCCTAATATGTTGTATTGATTTATGGTCATGGGACGCATCTCACACCAAAGCCGGACAACATATTGGAAGCAAACAAGTCCCTCGACTTTCTAGGAAGGACTGTAAAAAGTGCGAATGAGAAATGGCAGGGCCATTACAAAAGTGGCGTTGCTTTAAAAAAAGGAATCAAGTTTTGCTTGTTATTTTAAAGTTTGCTGTTTTTCTATATTTAGCTCAAAAATTACTAAAACGTGTATAATATAGTTGAGAGTCGTTATCTGACGAATACTCAATAAATGTTATTAGATTATCGAGATGTGATCTTACCACTGATTCATTCATTCTCAACTTTTGGCAGTGTTGTTATTGCTCCGGCTAGATGCAGTCTATGAGTAAGACGACATTATGTCTCAAATTCTAGTATACGACGTGATTATCGTGGCCGCTAAAAATTGTTTACATACGGTGACATTTGAATTTAACCATGTTTTAACAAGACGTTTGATTTTTTTTATACTTGACTGATTTTTTTGTTTGGCTGTTGAGGTTTTACTGTAATTTGATTATTTTTCAGGGGAAAGTTTTTCCTTCGTGTTTTCAAATGGCTACAAAACTAATCATATTGACTACTGTTCAATATGAGCTCAGATTGCATAACTTTTATAGTATATTTATTATTTTTATACTTTGGAGTTTGGCAGAAATAATACGGTAAATAATATTTTATGTACATAACATGCACTTAAAAAATATTTATTTGTTCTTTAAAATCATAATTGACCATAACTGAATATAATTTACGTTTATTGCGTCTCTCGCGCTCTACCTGAGGTAAGATAATAGAAAACTTATAAGCATCTCCCGCTCTCTACTAACAGTATGTAAAAGACGCTTAAAGCATTTCCAACAAACAATGTTTTTTTTTTGACATCTCATCAAAGATGAAGAAGAATATGGAAGTCTGGGCATTTACGGGGCTGATGATCATCATAGGTTGGTTTAAGTGATCACTTTACACACATTTAACATTCACCAATTCTACCCATTATTGACAACCACACTACTCTAATTCTTGGAAGTTCTATATATATGAACCATTTTAGAAACATTGTTCTTGAATCACTAGAACTTCACTAGAGACATCTATTGGTGAGATAAAGAAAAACTTTTTACTAAGCAGAAACTCTTATATTAGTATGTGAGGTCCGATTCCTGGATTATAATCACACGCATGAGAAACGCCAGAAAATATCATTTTCATTTTTTTTTCATTTAATAAAAAATTAAAATTAAAATTAAAACAATATGTTAATAGCCAAGCAGCTAAAGCTTGACTGACAGTACACAAAGGAGTTCTGATACCCACCCGTATAAACTAAAATTGACCTGATGATGGAATATTTATTCCACAACCGGTAGCACTTTGTGTAATACCAAACGCTCGTTAGTTTTACTATTCCGCCTCCGTAGTGTAATGGTCAGCACGCTCGGCTACCGTTCTGGAGGTCCTGGGTTCGATTCTCAGGGAGGGTCAAATAAATATAAGTGATTTTTTCACTCTAATATTATTACCCTGGACTGGTACCTGAAGCGGAGGGCTGATCACCTTTCCTTCGTGTGTTAACGATCAAGATAACACTGTGTTTATATAATGCAGTGCCCTATGCACCATTGGGTGCGGATAAGGGTTTGAATTGAATTGAAATTGAGTTTTACTATTCACCTGTAGATGATAACAATTGTAGTTTTTTAAACTAGTCGTGTGCAAATGAAATAAAACTCATTAAGTGGTATTGTTGTTACATGTATTGTTATTACATGTATTTTTCTTTTTTTTAATCAACTTGTCATTCCACAATGTCAATTGTCAATAAATAATATGTGTTAAAAACTTGTCAAAGCTGTTTATTGTTTATATTGCAGCTAAGAATGGTTCGTTTATTTTCAGGTATCCATACTACATTTTGCAGATGTGTAATAAAGACGTATATTTCTTGACTTGGCTGAGATACACATACTGGATGGTACACATTCCACTACTTGCTCTGTATGAAATGAGATTCTTCATAGTGATGGGCGAATTCTATGCTGAAACAAATATGTTCTCAATAGAGCTGCCCAACAGGTGGAACTTTACGCTGCACATGCCTTATATACTTAGGGGTTACTTAAGCTGCGTAATGATGCCAGGCCTGTGCGCAGTTGTATACCATCTGTACGAAATCCGGGCAGTCAAATTTCCCACAAAGAAAACAGTCGATAATGATTAATTGAATTTTATATGAAAATATATTTCCATTTCTATAAAACGTATATTCAAACTTCAATCGAAGGTTATTTATTTTTTACAAAAAGTAGATTTCAGAACAAACCAATTTCCAAGTTCCCATGAAACCAATATGTAAAGGCAACTAGCCGTAACTCAAGTTGAGGATGTTTGGCTTAACACAGCTTAAAGCATTCTTATAACTGGCCTCTATCATATACAATCACAGATTTTGCTCTATCTCTTTCCTTTACCGAGATATTATTCTTTTTCTTCTTCATCTTTTTGTAGATCCTAGGGATCTGTTTGTGCCTCCGCATGTTGCTCTTGGGATGTCGACACCCAGCTGTCTTTCCATCTTTTTGGAGGTCTGCCTGGCGGTCTGCGTCCTTCAGGGTTGCCTTGGAGGGCGATACGTGGAAGTCTGTCTTCTGACATTCTGTTTATATGTTCATTCCAGTATCGCCTTCGTTGTCGTCCCCACCTCACAATATCCTCCATCTTACACATGCTCCAGATGTCGGTATTTCTTACTCGGTCTCGCAATGTGTTTCCGGTTATGGATCGGAGAGTCTTCATCTCGGAGGTTCGAAGTCGAGATTTTGTTCTGGAAGTATCTGCTATTGCCTCAATCCCATAAGTGGCTATTGGTCGAACACATGTTTTGTATATTTTCATTTCACTATCTATTCTCATGTGTTGAAATGTAACAATTTTGTAATGTTAGCTCTGGTGAGTATCTGAAAATGAGAAAAATACATCGCAAGTAGCCGCCACAGCTGGGGTAGCGCATACCAACCACCCCGAAGGACGATTTTTGCGCTACTAAAAGGGGATCGGTCTACCGGTTTCTAAACAATAACAAGCCGCGTACGCATGTATGCAAAGCACAGCTCGCACGCACGCACGCACACACTGATAAACGATTGTGTATTGGTGATTCCATCCCCGATTTTTTCATAAATGATTTATTTCTGTCACTGCAAATGAAAAACTTTATACCATAATACTTTTATGCAATAAGGCATTGTACTATAGAGGAGGACAAAAATTCAGAGCCCATATCTATTATATTTTATATGGATATTCTCGTAATTAGAGTCGAATTGTAGTAAATACACATCACCAGGAAGGAAAGGTTTAACTACATGATATTTTGAAAAGGCAGTGTTTGGAGACGCCGCATGTGTCATATAGTACCAATCCGAGCATTGCCCGCATGCTTTGACTTGTTTGCATTACATAAGATCTTCTCCTTCTTCTAACCCTTATCTGCACCCCAATGGTGCATAGGGCACTGCATCGTATAGAAGCAATATTATCTCGATCGTTAAATACACAAAGGAAAGGTGATCAGCCTTCCGCTTCAGGTACCAGTCCAGGGTCATATTAAATAAATATTAGACTGAAAAATCACTAATATTTATTTTGACCCTCTTGGGAATTGAACCAGGGACCTCCAGCACAGAAGCCTAGCGCGCTAACCACTACACTATGAAGGCGGACATAAGATAAACAACCCAAATGAGCTTGCCAGTTGCCACTTGACGCTTTTTATTGGAATTTATTGGAAATTCTTGGATAAATTACCAAATTTCATAGTTTTATTTGTTGTTTTTAAATTATGATACTTGGACTTGTTCTATTTTTTTTTTATATTGGATAAAGTTTTTGTTGGATATTCTATTGTATCTGTTTTGTTTTGTTTTTTTTGTACTGGACAACTTTTAAACTATCCAATCTCTAAGAACAATAAAAGAATAAGCTGATATTTTTAGTTCTATATTTGTGAAAGAAAAAAAAAGAGCATTAAATGATAAATAAACACAAAATTGGTTATATACAAAGTTTTATTTTTATTTTTTAATAGTTTAAATGTAACTTTGTATCAAAATCACCATAAATATTTTATTATAACTTAATTATAATGTCTACCGGTTTCGAAGTTAACCGCTTTTTTATCAAGACTGATTAATACTAAAAAAAAAGTTTTCTTACTGATTTATAATAAAAAAACAAAAAAGAGTTAGCATCGAAATAAAATATTTATAGTGATTTTAAAACAAGGTTACATTTTAATTATTAAATGGAAAATCACACACTTAGTGCTTCAAATATAAATTATATTTATTTTTATTTTAAAATTATTTTGGTGCAAAACCAAATATTGCGTTTGGTTTTAAAAATAATGTATCTTTAGTGAGAGATGACTGGGGAAAACTTGGTATGATAAAAGACGTCACGGCAGAAGTCGGAATAATTGTCGGGTACGTATGTGGAGATGCATGAATGTGGAAGAGGCGAAGAATGTTTGCAAATGCTGAGTAGTGTGGTGTTCTATTCTCTGTTATTTTGAAACTAGTAGTCGTGAAGTAGAGTTCTTGAGTGGTGTTACACAAAGTGAACAATGAATGACAAGGAGTTTGTTATATTATATTACCATATCATAAAGTTAATAATGCTTTGATAATAATTAAAACCGAAGTAAAGTGCAAAATAGAGGCCGCTCGTACAGTTTTTAATGAGATGAGAGATATATTTAGTAATAATAATTAATTAAACCATATCCACTCCCTAGGTGGAGCATATAGAGTCCGCAAACTGTCTCCAGGCTTTTCTGTCGGCTGCCAGCTCTCTTGCATCCTCCCAAGTCAGATCCGCGTCCCGAAGTTCTGACGAGAACTGCCGACGAATTGTCAGCAGTGGTCGTCCTGGGCGGCGCGAACCTGATGCCTTGTAAAAGAGGCAAGCTTGATGGCGGCTCTCAGGAGGCATGCGGAGTACATGGCAAAGCCAACTGAATCGCCTTTTCTTGATGACAATTGTGACCAAAATTTGCTGCGTCCTACGCCTTATCTCTTCAATTATTTATTATTTTGTAACAATAGCCTAAATCTGAAACTTTGGCATAGAATAGTTAGGTGTTATGTTTGGTTAGTACTATACAGAGTTGAATCACGGACCCCAAGATCAGCACTATGAACCGATTAGAGGCATTCAAAATGTGGCTACATCGTAGAATGCTACTCATTCCATGGACCGCTATGGTCAGCGACGCAAATGTCCTTCAAAGAGCAAGAGCAGGGAGACAGTTGCTGACTGATGTCAAGGTCCGGAAGGTGTCAAATAGAGGGTCGATGAGGTGCGAGCAGAAGACAGATCTCCTGGCTCCAGAATATACGCGATAGGACGGATCAGGACCTTCGAGATGCTGTTTAGAGCTGCCAAAGACAAGGATAATTACTCTTAAGTGATAGTCTACGTCAAGGGAACCTGACATGAGACGCACAGAAGAAAAATAATACTTTTAAGATACAAAAAAAATTATATTTTTTGACATCTCAACATAAATGAAGAAGAAAATGGAATTTTGGGTATTTACAGGGCTTACGACCGTCATAGCCTGGTTTGAGTGATCACTTCACATACGTGGCACATTCACTAATTCTACCCATCATTGACAACCACATTACTCAAATTCTTGTAAATTCTTTATTTGTATAATCATATGATCCGATTTCGAAACATTTTTCTTGAATCACTAGAAATTCACTAGAGACATCTATTGATGAGATGAAAAGAAGCATAAGAAGAGATGAAGAAAAAAAAAGGTATCAAAATAAATTACCATCTAGTGACAACTACACAGACATTGTCAATGTTGAGGATGTCTATCAGCTTCAGTAGTCTTCCTCCGGCGGCCTTCTCCCCGTCATCATCGCAGTCCTGATGCAGGCCGCACTTCCACGCCAATATGTTGTGAGTGGCCCCGGCTATTTTCTTTTCGCTTTTCAAATTCTGCAAAACCGCCCTGAAAAACATTTCTACCTTTAATTTTGATAATCTGTCCCCCTCCATGGAGTAATGGTCAACGTGTTTAGCTACCATGCTGGGGGTCTCGGGTTCGATTCCCAGGGGGGTGAAAATAAATATTAGTGATTGTGCGCTGTAATATTTATTTGATATTACCCTGGACTGGTTCCTGAAGCGCAAGAGTGATAACCTTGCCTTCATGTAAGTAATGATCAAGATAACACTGCGTCAATTCGATGCAGTGCCCTATGCACCATTGGGTGCGGATAAGGGTTAAAAGTATAATTTTGATTATTGACTAAACACAGCGAAGGTGATACTGGAATGATCAAGTAAACAGAATGTCAGATGACAGACTTTCACGTATCGCCCTTCGAGGAATCCCTGAAGGACGCAGACCCCCAGGCAGACCTCCAAAAAGGTGGAAAGACAGCTGGGAGTCAACATCGCAAGAACTACAAGCGGAGGCACAAACAGATCCTTAGGATCTAAAAAAAGAAGAAGAAGAAGACTAAACACAGGTGACATTTTAGTAGTTGCAGAAATTTTCATCTTTTACTTTATTATGTGTTTCTTCTTCTTTATGACAAAGTTTTCTTTTTGGTCGCATCTTTTCGAGATCGTTATTAAAGTTTAAAAATAAAATGAAATGTATTAAAAACAAATATCAAGCCACTTATTGAACTTTTTACTGTGCAACAGATCTTTATAGGTAAAACCTGAATGTTTTTTCTCCATTTGTAAAATATTTAGTATATTTAAAAAAATATTTAAACAATACCTTTTCTTCAAAACGCAAAAAAAAACACTTTTTTACCCTGTAGCTGGTAAATATTAAGTTAAAAATTTACCGCTTTTGCTGGGATATAGTACATTTTCTGGGCATTTCGAAAACATGACAACTGAAAATTGTCATTTTTTGATATATGACGTTGTTGAAAGGAGTGAGCGATATTTGTAAATAAAAGTATAATTAAATCCAATAACCTTGTTTAATTTTAGTATATATTACCCAAAAATGTAGAAATACCCTTCCCTTCGAAGTGTGTTAAACATAATTATATCATCGGATTACTTGTAGGACTCACGTTACATCTTCAGGTGATTTGATTACTGCTACATGGCCTTGAAAGCGACTCTTCCTGTCCTCGATCACTTCTCCGTGAACTATTTCTGGACAAGGCACACATACTTCTGGCTGTAAGAAGATAATACATATGTAACATAACTGTCCAATAATTGGGACGCATTACCAAAAGGTTTAATTCTTATAATTTATATTTGAAGCACTAATTTTGTGATTTTTCATTTTATAATTAAAATGTAACCTTGCTTTAAAATCACTATTTTCAAACAAAATTACATTTTGATTATAGGTTTAATTCTTAGAAACATATAAAGGTGGAGATTGACCGGAGCATTTTGTCGTAACATAACGTCGTAACATAGCTCGCGGCGAGCATAAGCGAGCATCCAAAACTATGGATGGAGCGCTCGGCTCGCTGTACTGACTATACGAATGATCGCATCAACGTGTCGTTACGTAACACGTTAGGACAAAATGCTCCGGTCAGTCTCCACCTTAATATTAATTAACCCGTGGATAAATCGCAGTCATAAATGAATAGGATGATTTGTTCAATGAATCAGTTGTAAAAAGTTAGTCAAAATCAACCATTAACACGTATAAATGCCAATACTAAAATTTGTCAATTTTGAAAAAAAAAAAACTTTTCGGTAATTTACATATTTTAATAATATAATTTGATTTAACAATGGGTTTCACAGTTAAATCATTTTGAATATGGCTGTTGATTGAGGTCACTGGTACTCCCCGTGGTGCTGCAGTGCCCTCCATGGCATTTGACGTTTTAAGCAATCCTTAATAAGAATTACAATTCGTCAACAATGGTCAGAGATTTACACACAACGAAGGTTTGATAGTCCCAAAAATTAACAATAAATATGGGAGTCAAACACTGCAATATATCGTTCTGAACATTTTTAATTTGTTGCCGACGGATGTTAGAGGTCAAAATAAAATATGGAACAAAGGCCAAATTAAGGAATGGGATCAAGAGTTAATTTTATGAAAATTGTAAAATGTTTATATTCTTAATTTTTCTCTCTTTTTTGGGTGTATGTAAGGTTAAAATGGTAAAAACAAAAAAATATATATATTTAAAAAGAACTCCACCGACAAGACACAAGGTGGCTTGGTGGGTCTCTGCAAAAATTAATATGTTTAAAATTGTGATTTCATTAAATGTATACAATTTATGTTAGTAAAAAAAATATAAAAAAGATCTTATGAAATCAGCAAAGAACCAGGGACCCTACAACCGACGGAATTATAAATCAAACTAAATTATTAAAGATGTGATGAATTGTACATGGGGCAGAATACAGACAATAAGAAATTACGAGAATGCACAAACACAGAAAATTGTCTCTAACCAAGCACCATATAGAGACAGAGCATAGTTTATCTTTTGAGCCCATAATCTTATGTTGACCTAAGAGTCAATCTTAGCTTAAATTGAGAAAGAAGCTATAGAAATATAAACATAAAATCCAATTATATTAATATAACTGATATTATGGTGAAAGAATGCCTTTAAAACTACAAATATTGGTATGCGGCTTGTCCAAGATGCATATTCTAACTAATGACTGCAGTATGGTATACATCATTAAAAAAAATAGATGACACAAAAAAACCAAAAACCATTTACACACAAATTATTCATAGATCTGGCGTTTACTTTGTAGAACTCCAACTTAATTTATACATTAAATGTTAAAATCAAACACCGATTTTTTTAGTATACATCAGTATGGTATACATCATTAAAAAAAATAGATGACACAAAAAACCAAAAACCATTTACACACAAATTATTCATAGATCTGGCGTTTAATTTGTAGAACTCCAACTTAATTTATACATTAAAGGTTAAAATCAAACACCGATTTTTTTAGTATACATCAGTATGGTATACATCATAAAAAAAAATAGATGACACAAAAAAACCAAAAACCATTTACACACAAATTATTCATAGATCTGGCGTTTAATTTGTAGAACTCCAACTTAATTTATACATTAAATGTTAAAATCAAACACCAATTTTTTTAGTATACATCAGTATGGTATACATCATTAAAAAAAATAGATGACACAAAAAAAACAAAAACTATTTACACACAAATTATTCATAGATCTGGCGTTTAATTTGTAGAACTCCAACTTAATTTATACATTAAATGTTAAAATCAAACACCGATTTTTTTAGTATACATCAGTATGGTATACATCATTAAAAAAAATAGATGACACAAAAAACCAAAAACCATTTACACACAAATTATTCATAGATCTGGCGTTTAATTTGTAGAACTCCAACTTAATTTATACATTAAATGTTAAAATCAAACACCGATTTTTTTAGTCTAAATTGTATTTTATGTTAAAAAATACATAAAAATATATTCATTCGTTTGAAAATGCCATAACAAGGCGAAATAGTTATCACAAAATTATTTTTATGTATTTTTTAACCATAAAATACAATTTAGTAGACTAAAAAAATCAGTGTTTGATTTTAACATTTAATATATAAATACACAAAAAATTATTTACAAACTACTATTTACTTATTATTTTTTGACATCTCATCAAAGATGAAGAAGAATATGGAAGTCTGGGCATTTACGGGGCTGACGACCGTCATAGGCTGGTTTAAGTGATCACTTTACACACGTGTAACATTCACCAATTCTACCCATTATTGACAACCACACTACTCAAATTCTTGGAAGTTCTATATATATGAACCAATTTAGAAAACCTTGTTCATGAATCACTAGAACTTCACTAGAGACATCTATTGGTGAGATGTAAAGAAGCTTTTTATTAAGCAGAAACTCTTATATTAGTATGTGAGATCCGAATCCTGGATTATAATCACACACATGAGAAACGCCAGAAAATACCATTTTCATTTTTATTATTAAGCTTATAATTTGACCAGATAATTTATTTACAACATTTTGAGTGTGTCCAAATACTTGTTCACAAAATCTGGATTATCTCCAATTACAGGAGTTATTTTCATATTATTTTTTGACATCTCATCAAAGATGAAGAAGAATATGGAAGTCTGGGCATTTACGGGGCTGACGACCGTCATAGGCTGGTTTAAGTGATCACTTTACACACGTGTAACATTCAGATTTTGTGAACAAGTATTTGGACACATTCAAAATGTTGTACTATTTACTTATTACATTTGTATGACATACTTATTCATTAATTCAACTTGTTGATGTAAAATGAATATTTACGCTTTTATACATAAACATGTGTATTTAAATGATTTGCTAATTTATTGCATTTCTTACACATAAATTAATTTGTAACGGAGTATTATTTTCTATTCGGTTACAATATTTAACTGGGTATGTATACATATATACAGTAAGTTAAATTATAAGTTCAAATCAAAACTTTTTACTCAACATCCAAACAAATAATATTCCATTTTTCATGTATTCTATTTGTCTACATATTTAGCACTTAATTAATTAATTATAAATGAAACACTTGTTTTTTTACCTCTTAAGTATTATATTGTTACGACTAGCTTCGGAAGCTACAGGTGCTTCCATCTACAGGCATAAATATAAACTGTTTAAATTAAATAACTTTATATTTAAACCCGTAAATGAAAGCATATGTAGCTTCCAAAACTAGTAACAATATAATACTGTATAAATGTATAAGTGTTATTTGTCTACATATTTAGCAATTCACACTAAGAACAAAATTATAAATGAAAAACACTTGTTTTTTTACCTCTTAAGTATTATATTGTTACGACTAGCTTCGGAAGCTACAGGTGCTTCCATCTACAGGCATAAATATAAACTGTTTAAATTAAATAACTTTATATTTAAACCCGTAAATGAAAGCATACGTAGCTTCCAAAACTAGTCGTAACAATATAATACTGTATAAATGTATGAGTGGTCAAAAAACAAGTGTTTCATTTATAATTAAATCATGTCTTATCACAAAGTAAATGCCGAAACAATAAATAACACTACTGAATAAAATATTATTTTGAGTTATTTGTTTTTTTTTGTTGTTGTTTCTAAACACCTTAATTAAGACAATACACCAAAAACCGCCCCAAAACTTAAAACAACACTGCACTAGTTAATAGTAAAATTAATCATTGTTAGCCGAGATTTTATTATCGATTTAGGATCAAATTGGAATGTTAGAATGATTACAAAATAAAAGGAAAAAAATATCAACCTGTTCTTCAACTAAAAGTGCTGGTTTGTCTTTTTTTGGCTCAATATATTTTGGGAAATTCTGTAAAATCTCACGCACTTTTTCAATCCATTGATAAATAACAGTCTCGCCGATATTTTCCCTAAAAATATATACATTTTGTAGATTTACTGTATGTACTGAGAATACTATTTTATAGTTGGAAAAAGATATTACTTTTTAGCAATAAGTCCCCTAATGTACTTATTTATTTTCTGTACATGAAGTTTAAAATAAATAAACAAATAAATATAAAGGCTCTTTCGATAAGGATATAAATGTTAAAATTTTGTTTGAAATTACTTTAAAATGTAGCTTTACCATTAACAATCCATTAAAGTGCGTTATTGACTGTTGGCGCCTAAAGGGCTTAAGTGACAATTTTTTTGCCGTTGCAAGAAACATATTTAAAGCGCTAAAATTTTGTCAAGTAATAATGTTGCTTTACTATTTTTTATATCATCATAAGATAGAATGCAATACATTTTATCTAACAAATGTGCTTCAAATGCGTCTTCTAAAAAGTAGCTGATTTTTCAAACACATTTTTTAGGCTGGCAATAAAAAAAATCACAATATTTTTATTTTATTTACTTTTTATACTTCATTTATTTAGTTACATACACATAATTACAATTTAAATTTACAATAATATGTCCTCACTGAGTTTTCTAAGGGACATTTTACAATACTTGTTGAATGAATATTTATTAGTTAACCCTTTCCGGTCCCCAAATAATTTTTTTTTTAAATCTACTTAGACAGTTATATTCCAATTGGAAAAAAATCCTTTGTCAAAAAAATAGATACGAGTGACAAAAATGGAAGCTTGGAATTTCAATAATTAATACTAATGATGAAAAAAATGTCCAATAACATCCAACATGGGACCTAAGTCCTTCGATGTCGAATGAGATTTGACATTAGACCAGTAAGGGTTAATTATCTCTCATGAGTCGTCCAATCATGGACGATATGATCAATAACATGATCTACTTTAAAATAAAATAGGTATTATTTTATGGATATAGTAGGTTATAGTGGTGGAAAGTGTTGCTTGCATTTGAGACGGGTTTGTGTCAAAATTAGTAGACTTGAATCTAAGGGGCTACATAACATAACTAACATTTTACTAAAGCATAATCTATTTGTGTCCTATACATATACTTTGCATGGGATAAATAATACTAAAAACCATAGACAGGGTACATATCGCTCAAGAAAAGAATGTGTGCTTTGCCATGGGATAAGAAGTATGCACACCACTTTCATTAATGTAAATCCTATAATCAGTTTTAGATGCTATCAATTTTGACAAAAATATACACAAATAACAAGGTAATGTGTGTTTGCGTAAAGGTAACAACAGACTTAATTTTTATCAGCTCATGCTCAGCTCAATTTTAATCATGCACTTATGAATTTGTATAAAATAAATAAAAACTTGTTTGAATAAATAATAGAGGAACAATCAGAATTACAACAATACTATTTTTTATGTGTATTTATTACAAACACATTGTTTGTGTGTGGGAAACGCTTAAAAATGTATTTTACATACTGTTGGTGGAGAGCGGGAGACGCTTATAAGCGTTCTATTTGCTTACTTTTGGTAGAGTGCGAGAGACGCTAAAAACGTTGTACAGATCGAAAATTGGTTTGCGGTTACTTATGATTAGTAAACTGAGGATCGAGCGACAGACTGTCTGAGTATAATTAGGGTCGGGTTGATGAAAAAACCGCCCGACAACAATGTGCTAAACACTATTCTAACTTTGTGAACAGACCCTTTTGCACATTAAATACCTTCCAAAAGATTAATTAATATTCACTTACATATAGACGTCATTTAACGCTCTATGTATCACCTCTTTTTGTGAAGGTGCCAACGTCGGGGCAGACATTTCAAATGTGGGAGGTGATTCAGAAGGATAATTTGAAGGCAAATGAAATGCCAAAGTCACGTCAATATCGGCCTCAGACAAGTCGAATCTAAAGTCCTGCGAATCACCAGTTAGCGACTTCCATTCGGTTCCGTAGATTGAAACCAACGCCTCTATTTCGTCAGCCTAAACAATAAATAAAAAAATTGTTAGTAAAATGTAACATCGTTTTAAAATCACTATGAATATTTTATTATAACTTAATTATAATGTCTAAAGGTTTTGAAGCTAACCGCTTCTTTATTAAGACTGATTAAGACTGGTTAGCTTCGAAACCGTTATAAAATATTCGAAAAGTTATAATAAAATATTTATAGTGATTTTAAAACAAAGTTAGTGCTTCAAATATTAATTATACAAAGCTAAATTGATTAAAATCATTATTATGCAATATAAAACAACCAGAAACAAGAGAAACCGTCATATATTTTCTTGTAATTACAGCCGGACAGTGTCTCGATTCAATACTCTTATACATTGAATGCAAAACCCCGGCAATGTTTTCGCAGACCATATCGATATCTGGAATATGTCATTTCCTAACTTTAAAGCAATAATAATAACAATATTTCAGGCTACTGTATAATTCTTTGTTTTATATGTTCATCCTTGTTTAGGGACGTACTTTTCGAACCAATAATATCCTTAAAAAGACATAAAATATTATTTTATCATAAAGTATACATGTAAAATATTTTGTACAAATTGGCTATGGCTATTAATAAGAAAAAAAAATGATAAAAAAAACTTGTATGTGATCAATTTCGAGTTTATTAACACACTGTTGTCAGGCGGCTTTTCATCAACCCCGACCCTAAATAGTATAACAATTAAGGTTGTATACCAATCACAAGTAACCACAAGCTCAATTCCGACCTGTACAATATCATTAGCATCTCGCGCTCTACCACGAGTAAGCAGATAAATCACTTGCAAGTGTCTCCCGCTCTCTACTAACATTGTGTAAAATACACTTTTAAACGTTTCGTGCAAGCAATGTGTTAATGTATACACAAATAGTTTCGACAACTATAGATAAAACAGGTGAAAAAACAAACAATTAGTTTGTATTTTTGTCTGATGGTGAGAACATCTATAGTTCTAGAAACTAGTTGTTTACATTGATAAAACTCAAAAGTGGTCATATTAGGTGGCCTAAAGACCACTAAGATGCGGATGGGGTCCAGAAGAACTTCGATTAAACTAAACAGAAATTATATCTACCTGTCTTGAAATATTATTTTCCATGCTTAGTAAGCGTTAATTAGAATTCTTTTCAATTAGAACAATGGGATCTTTTGTTTATCTTTATTTTACAAAAATTGTCATACTTTTATAATTAAAAACAATACATGCGACAAAAATTGCAACATTACTACCGAACCCGCGGGTATTATTGTAGATTCGCTGTCATCTGTCACTTTCCACGTGATTGTTACCACAGAAAATCAAAATTGGCTTGCCATTGCTGTAAACATTTTAGTATTTTTTTAGGAGTGCAAGACTAACCACCTTGCCTCCAATTCGGTGCCCTATGCACCATCAAGTTCGAATAGAAGAATACCGTTTTTCAGTTTTATCATACATACTTGCATTTATTGCGTTTACATTTTTATTTACATCATTGCTCTATTTTCGGTTGATCTACGATATTATACAAAAATCGGAACAAAAAACAGAATTACGATCGAAATAATTTATTTGGCGAGAGGTTATTTTTTATGATAAAATAAAGGTAAATAAACAATGTCCATTACCATGCTGACAGTTTTGTGTAAGCCAGCAGTGTTGCGACCCTCTCAAAAGATGAAAAACAAAATAAATAATCTTACGGCACCCTAATTTTATTATTGGAGGCTAACTCTAGTATGGAGCGTACTATTGTATGGAGTGAAACGTGATAAGGACGGGCAGAACGGAGGCAGCAGGAGGCGTTTGGTATGTGATGCTACAGGCGCATATTAGGGATTCATTGGCAGCAGGAGGCGTTTAATATGTGATGTTACATGCGCATATAAGGGATTCATTGGTCGAAACTCAGAAAATGTGGGTAAAAACAAGGTATTAAGCAGATCTGGGGAGCCTAGATGCTTACTAAATAAAGTGGCACAAAAGTGAGTCATATGGATTAGCCATAACATAAGACACCAAGGCCTGGTTTTTACTATTGCGGAGGGTATGTTCAATGATACAAACTACAAAGGGAAATCAATCTTGACACAGATTGTATTCCACGAAGAACAAAAGTAGGAACCTACCTTTTATGACTCTATATTAATTTGTCTACGGCCAATTGGTAGTCTATGTATGTGAAATTTGATCTATGACTCTCGGAGTGTAACGTCATTTGACGTTTTATCCAAGTGAAAATAATGTTTTGATTAATTCAGTATACTTGAACTTTGTTCATTATGCTTTCGTTTTTCAGAAAGTTGTCTTTAGATGTGCCAAGAAAATGCGCAGTCGATTCATCCAAGGCTAAAATGGAAAAGTCCGGGACCATAACAGATCTTGGTTATAAAGATTCTAATGACTTGAAAGAAACAATTTACGGTGAGACTACTATGATTAAAATATTAATCGTGATGTTGGCCTAACAATATAATTTGAGATTCATTCTGCATTAAAATAGTTTATTTACGTCTTTTTTTAGTTCCCGTGTCATTTAGCATGTATGTTATGTCATTCAAACCATCCTTTTAGTTTTTATGTTTCAATTCTTTCTTTGATTTTTTTACTATTGTACAATATTCTACAATTTCCAAGGATTGAGGCAATATGGATGTTGAATAATGGGCAGAATGGTGAACGTTACACAAGCCAGCCAAATGCTAGCTATATATAGTCATATGCACTACGATACTTAGACTTCCATCTCCTTCTGTTTAAAAACGATAGGTGCTTAATCTCAAGTTGATAGATCTATTATATATATATTTCATTCATAGGATGAAGAATCCAGTGTCTGGTTATTAAAATAAGAATGAGAATTTTAAATAAAAAAATGTTTTATTGATTGTTTTGGCATTTACTTGTGGTAAGACAAGTGCCCTACATAAAGTGCTCTAACATTTTTGAGATATTTGGTGTACATTATCAACTGACCGTTATCTACAAATATAAACAAACAAAAAAATATAAAATAAATTACGCCTAGTTTTCAGGCGTATAAGACGCTATTTACATTGAATTTTCGAAATGAACTCCTAAAACGCTAACTACTTAATTTTGACAAAGCATAAAGTTTTAAAACGATTTAATACATTATTTTATCGTGTTTGTTAATCTATAATACTAGTTTAGAATTTCAGATAACCGTTATAAATTTAAAAAAATACGCTGAAAAAATCTTCTAAGCTCTCTCCTGTAAAGCAACAGATTTGCAGATAGAGTACTTTACGTAGGGGCCATCAAAATTGCAAATGAGATCACTTGTTTTTTACTACTTGAGTTTTTGAAATATTAATAAAATACATATCGCTCACTCCTTTCAACAACGTCATATATCAAAAAACTTGATTTTTCAGGACGTCGTTTTTAAAGTTTGAAAATGTAATGAAATGTATTAAAAATAAATATCAAGCCACTTATTGAACTTTCTTCTGTGCAACAGATCTTTTTAGGCAAAACCTGAACGTTTTTTCTCCATTTGAAAAATATTTAATATATTTAAAATATAATTAAACAATACCTTTTCTTCAAAATGCAAAGACAATACTTTCTGCCCTGTAGCGGATAAATATTAAGTTAAAAATATGCCGCTTTTGCTGGGATATTTTACATTTTCTGGGCATCCGAAAACATGCACAACCGAAAATTGACGATTTTTGAAATATGACGTTGTTGAAAGGAGTGAGCGATGTGTGTGACATGGCACAAATGTGTCTGCCGACTATTACATATAAATAATATAATTTATATTTGAAGCACTAACTTTGTGATTTTCCATTTTATAATTAAAATGTAACTTTGTTTTAAAATCACTATAAATATTTCATTATAACTTAATCATAATGTCTACCGGTTTCAAAGCTAACCGCTTCTTTATCGAGACTGATTAATCAGTCTTGATAAAGAAGTGGTTAGCATTCTGAAAACATGCACAACCGAAAATTGATGATTTTTGATACATTATTTTTTGACATCTCATCAAAGATGAAGAAGAATATGGAAGTCTGGGCATTTACGGGGCTTACGACCGTCATAGGCTGGTTTAAGTGATCACTTTACACACGTGTAACATTCACCAATTCTACCCACTATTGACAACCACACCACTCAAATTCTTGGAAGTTCTATATATATGAACCAATTTAGAAACCTTGTTCATGAATCACTAGAACTTCACTAGAGACATCTATTGGTGAGATGTAAAGAAGCTTTTTATTATTTTTTTTTATTTATATGTCGCTCACTCCTTTCAAGAACGTCATAAATCAAAAATTGTCAATTATCAGTTGTGCATGTTTTCGGAATGCCCAGGAAATGTACTATATCCCAGCAAAAGCGGCATATTTTTAACTAAATATTTACCCGCTACAGGGCAGAAAATGTTGTTTTTGCATTTTGAAGAAAAGGTATTGTTTAATTATTTTTTAAAATATTATTTAATATTTTTTAAATGGAGAAAAAACCTTCAGGTTTTACCTAAAAAGATGTGTTGCACAGTAAAAAGTTCAATAAGTGGCTTGATATTTATTTTTAATTCATTGTGTCATATTTTTAAACTTTAAAAACATTCTCCTGAAAAGACGATTTTTTTGATTTGTGACGTTCTTGAAAGGAGTGAGCGATATGACGTTGTTGAAAGGAGTGAGCGATATATGAAATAATATTTTGTTTTATCATTTTACAGATTTCTTGCGCACGATTCGAGATCCAGAGAAACCTGCAACGTTAGAAGATCTAAGTGTAGTTTATATCGACGGCATATTCATAAAGCCACCGACGGCAGATAATGTTCAAGTAATAAGAATAGAATTCAATCCAACTGTTCCACATTGCTCTCTCGCTACTCTAATAGGACTTTGTATTCGAGTGAAGGTTGAAAGATCCTTACCCCATTTGATCAAATTGGACATCTATATAAAAAAGGGAGCACACACAACTGAAGAAGAAAGTAAGAATAACTTACAATAAAATAAAATAAAATTATAATCTATATTTCAAGCACTAACTTTGTGATTTTCCATTTTTATAATTAAAATGTAACTTTGTTTTAAAATCACTATAAATAGTTTATCATAACTTAACTATAATGTCTACCGGTTTTGAAGCTAATACTTCTTTATCAAGACTGTTTAGTATTAGACTATTTAGTGTTAATCACTCTTGATAAAGAAGCGGTTAGCTTCGAAATGGGTGGACATTATAATTAAGTTATAATAAAAAATTTACGGTGATTTTAAAACAAAGTTACATTTAATTATAAAATAAAATAACTTCATATCTTCCGCTTTACAGCTGACCAAACCTGTATTTAATTTTATATATAACAAAATATTTTAATTTTACTGATCTTACTTATTCACTGGATTTAACCCCTCAGAATGATGTATTTGTTTTTTTATTTTTCGTGTCGGGTTGTGGTCTCGTGGTTAATGTCATGGATTCTTAAATCAGCTTCTCGGTTTGAACCCACTCTACCACAATTTGATACCTATTTCTAATAATGAGCCGCTTAGGCTCACAGAAATAGTATGAAATTGAAATATTTGTGTAAAAAAAAATATTTCTCTTTAAAATTTTTTTTCTTTATTATTTGTACCCTGCTTATATATTTTTATTTACAACATTTTAAGTGTGTCCAAATACTTGTTCACAAATCTGGATTATCTCCAATCATAGGAGTTATTTTTCAAATAATTTTTTGACATGTCAAAATAATATGAAAAATAACTCTTGAATCTTCAAAGAAACTCTCAGGATAATAAATATATATTCTTATTTATTTTTAGTCAACAAACAAATAAACGACAAGGAAAGAATAGCTGCCGCACTGGAAAACCCAAATTTGAGTGAATTAGTTGAAAAATGCATCGCCGAAGAATCCTGAATATAATCTTACAAGAAATCACACACTAGCAATTGTATATTTTTTGTATGCCTGTTTATATATATAAAAAAATAAAAATAATAATAAACCCTTATCCGCACCCCAATGGTGCATAGGGCACTGCGTCATATAAACGCAGAGTTATCTTGATCGTTTATACATGAAGGAAAGGTGATCGGCCCTCCGCTTCAGGTACCAGTCCAGGGCAATATTGAATAAATATTACAGTGAAAAAAACACTTATATTTATTTGACCCCTCTGGGAATCGAACCCGGGACCTCCAGAACGGTAGCCGAGCGCGCTGACCATTACACTACGGAGGCGGACATATGATATATATTATAAAGAATTTTTATTTAGAATTATTAAATATTAGATCTAGAATATTTTGTATTGAAATAAACTAACAAAATTTGTTAAAATTTTGCACAAATTTAAAAAAGACTTGTTCTTCCCTTAAAACTATCCTTTGGAAAAAAATATACTCTTCTAACTCTTATCCGCACCCAATGATGCAAAGGGCACTGTACCGTATATAAGCAGTGTTATCTTATTCTCAATATTATTAATATTTAAAGCACTTACTTTGTGGTTAGTCCTTTTTACTTTTATATAACTAATTAACTAACCATCACGCCGCTTACCTCAGGGGTAGGCAGAGAGAATAGAACGCCACACCACTCTGTCTTTGCAAACATTCTTCGCCTCTTCCACGTTCATCCATCTCCTCATACATACCTGCAGATTATTTCGACTCCTAACCTGACTCTTTCAAGTATTTGGCATACCTGATCTTGCCATGTTTTAAGTTTACAAAAATGATAGTAATATTGAATTACAGTAGAATCGCGATATAAGTAATCGCGATATATCGAAAAATGACGTATATCGAAAAAAAAAACCAAATTTATTCCCTAAAACTAATTTTTCATACAAAAATGCATTTATATAACGAAATCCCGTTATTATGTATAACAAAATCACTTTTGTCCCGTACGAAAAAATGCCAATACATTTAAGTAAATTTATAACAAATAAAAAATGTTATGATAAAAATATTTCAAAGCCGCGTCGCCGCGGCGCCGCGCCGAAAAAAAAAATGTTAAGATAAAAATATTTCAAAGCTGCGCGCGCCGCCGCACCATATGCGGATGGTTTTATGGCGATTTTTAAAAGTAATTCAATACAATATCCCATCAGCTTGAGTAATTAGTAATTAGAGTCAATGAGTCAGTGAAATGATTTACTTTAGCAATAATAATTCTTTAGTTGTGTCGCCTACTTTCAAAATCCGCTAGATCCAATTTTATAAAATTTTAAAATAAATACTCTATCGGAATGCCAGTTGTGGGTTTTATTGTTCAAAAATTTTAAATACTTGAAAACCCCGCTAAAAATACTTAAAAACAACGTTGTATTTCAAATTCCGATATATTCATGAAACTTGCCTTCTGACCCATATCGGTCAATCAGAGAGCGGAGATAGGTCAAAAGTTAAGATGACGTCATTATCGATTTGTGTCTCGTGTTTTTTTTTGAGTACTGAAAAACTTTCCAAAAAAATGGGAAAATTCTCTATTTTATAATATTTTATATAAAGATAGACAAATCTTTGAAACATAAATGTTATCCGGAGAATTTGGATTTTTTTTTTGTAAAATCGACTTATATGGATCTGGCGGATTTTGAAAGTAGGCGACGTAGTTATAATCTCTCTTCTTATTTCAATGAAATTATTTCTGTAGGCCATAAAAATTCTCAAGTATATTCTCTCCCATAATCAGTCCACCTGCTTATCTCAATGGTAGACAATAATAATTCTCAAATTACAATCCATCTTTTTATCTCAATGAAATGATTCTGTTGACAATAATAATCCTCAAATTGCATCCGTCTTTTATCTACATCGTAAGGGCATTTGTCCACTACACGGAATAATTTTACCGTCCGTCCGGCACGTCAGTTTGCGTTTTAAAACGACGATTTTACGATCGAATTTACGCGCAACGTGTTCACGCACCGATCAAGAGCTCCGATCCGAAGAAAGATGGACAAAAGCACAAGCCAATCGTCATTTTAAAACGCTAACTGACGTGCCGGACAGTAAAATTACACGGAATTTCGGGTAGTGGACAAGCGCCCTAAGTGGGGCGTAGTGTCGGGTAAGACAATCTGCACACTATTGGACTAGCGGAGTAACGTGTTACGACGTACGACATGCACGCATACTTACAAAGCACGCCACACGCGCAAACACAGAAACGTTTGTGTATTTTTACGATTTTATGTTAGGATTTGATTCCCGATTTTTTTACAAATTATTTATTTCCGTCGCTGCAAATGAATGACATTATGAATAACATTTACCAGACCCAACATTACAAAATTGTTTTATTTCAACTTTAAATATGGCCAATAAAAGCAACTAGGAATATTAAATACGACGGACAAATTTGGACAAATACGAATTTGTCCGTTTTATACGGATTTTGAAGGAATAAAGAGATCAAACGGAATTTGAAGGATTATAACGGAATTTTAACGGATTTTAGGAAATTTTTAGCGACGGCGAAAAAAATTCATCGCGTAAATTTTGGAAAAAATTTTTTTTTCACCGTCTCGTAATTTCGCAATCTCAATATCGAAAACTACTCTTTGACGTCTGACAACACTGGCCGTCAGTAGCGCGCAAGCCGTTCTCGTTCTTGGCTTTGGCGGCTACTTGTGATATTATTATTATTATATTTGATGTTATTATTCTCATTTTCAGATACATATTTACCAGACCCAACATTACAAAATTGTTATATTTCAAATTTAAATATGGCCAGTAAAAGCAACTAGGAATATTTACGTTTTTCCGGTTTTAAAATCACATTCTCATATTGTGTACAAAATACATAATCATCGATTCCCGCGGCACTTTTATCACCGTAAGGTTAATAAGAAAACAAGTGAAAATATGTAGGTTTTCAGTTCCCTATGGCCCCCTTCCTCCTTTGTTTGCAGAACTTGCGATCTTTTTGAAAAGCCGCGCAACATTTTTTGCAACGGCGTGCAACATATACATACTAAGTATGATTTTTTAAAAATTCGTTATATGTGGGAATTCGTTATTACGAATTAATATTTTTTGGTCCCTTGGATTTCGTTATATCGCGATTCTACTGTAATACCCACCGAGATTTTTGTGTCTACCGGTTTCAAGACGTACCCGTCTCTTCGTCAGGACAATCACTACAACAGCATGCAAACAATACTACCCATCACCACCATAGCACTATTCACAAACTTACAACTGCACAAAATGTTTATCACATGAGATTTTGGTCGACCCGACCAGTGTGTTGTTAGTTCTGAGTCATTAGAGTGAAAAAAATCACAAATATTTGTTTGGACCTCCCAGATATCGAATCCCGGATTACTAATGATAACCACTACAGCGCTGACATATTTTATTTTGTATGGTAAAATCCATAGAAACCATACCATTCTAGACGAGGACTGTGATCATCTAGAATCTTTTTCATATATCGTCCTCATACAGGGAAAAATGACCAAGTGCATTTTTTACAAAAACGTGATTGACTATTTGACGTCTTACTAGCTTAATGTTGATTTCGAAAAAATCCAAAAGCGATTTTAAACTTGGAAGTATAAAATATTGACTTGATAAAAATGACTATCTGCATTGGTGTTTATTTTCTTGCCAAGCAAAAGTGACCAAGTGACAGTTGGACGTTTTTGCTAGTAACAATTTTCAACGCTATGATGTTCTGCATGAAATGTTGACATTTAATTTTTTCCTAATAAAGTGACTCAATAAATTCGAAGTAAAATGGCCTGTAGAGGTAAATTATTGGTGGAAATATGTAAAATCAAGAAAGAGTGATCCATATAATACATATTAATTAATTGCCAATCACTTGCCAATAACATGATGAAAAACCGAATAAAAAATGAAGATAATGAATATCTTTCATGGCTGCAAATTAAATGCTTGCGATATAAGCAAACTAGACCAGGAAAAATTATATTGTATAAGTATTCGTAAAACAAAGATTTTAAAATCCTGTCAGTATTTGGATGAGGATTTCCAGTAATTCTTCCTCCATTAAATTGTTTATACAAAGAACTAAGTATAATTAAGAAAAAGAAGAGAGATTTGCTAAAACTGTGTGATACTGGAGCAACTACGCGAGAATATCATGGGTGGTACAGATCACTTTCTGTCAATTATAAAGAAGACAGAGTACCAGAACCGAACTTAGATTCTGAATCTGAGGCAGAATAAAATGTACTTTACTTGTATAAAAAAAATATGTCATGTACCGACCTAGTTTATTTTCCAAAAAAAAGATTCTTAATGTTAATTAATAAAATAAAATGCTTTGAATTAAAATTTTATACCTGTCACAAATTTTTCCAATCTAATTCTAAGAATTAAAAGTGATTATCTGCATTTTTTCCTAGATAAATGCGTGGATAAAGTGACCAACTGCTTTAAGTATTTTTAAAAACTTGAGGATGTAAATTTTCTAAAATATTATTTCCTCATTTCAATATTAATAAATGTTTCTTTTCACACAAAAATAATCACAATCCTGAATACACTATTTCTTTGTTTTTAATCTATGACAAAAGTGCAAAAACGGTTAAACGACCCTCCTGAACATTTTTCGTTTTGTTAGTTGGTCACTTTCTCCTGTACGACTACGATATGTTAGTATGAAGATAAGTTTGAGTGATATTTATAGAAATCGTCACAATATAGAAGAGAATTTTCACAATGTGTTGGGAAAATATTGGTTACACTTGGAAAAACTGATCTATGGTGGTAAAAATAGAATTAAAAGAAACGTTAACTTGGTAAAAATGCCAATAGTGGTCAACTAATTAACAAGGTCAGATTTTTTAATTGACAAGGCTAGATTTTTCTTGTTTCGCATATAAGTTTGGTTGAAGAGTATTTATATCCTTGTATGCTGTCTAGCAACATCACACATGCTCTATTTATAAATTTGCAGTGGAAATAAAAAGAAGAGATTTAATCTTATGTTTTTATTAGAGATCTGAACATAATATGAAATTAAATATATGTACAGTTCACATTACAACTAACTAAATTAGAGGTAAAGTTAAAGGTACAATCAGTAAAATTATGCAGATTACACAAAATAATATACAAAGATTATTTCTATTTTATTTCATACAAAAAAACCTATTCGTTAGCCAAAGTTTTAAAAGATTAATATAATATGAAAAGTACAAAAATCTTTATTATTTTTTTTTACTACCATAATTAATGATTAGAATAATCACATGACGAAAATGGCACCATCTCGAGTGCCCCAATTACCATCTTAGATAAACGGTCCATTCTTATCAAATACACATGTTTAATATAGTAAAAATACTTCAAGCAATAGCTTCCAAATAGTGTCATCGATACATAGGTACCGAGAAAGTAAAAAATTATTGCATTTTACAAACTAGTATTGCTTTTTTCATATTTGCTTCAATTCCTAAAACTTAATCATTTCTGTACTATGCAAAAGGAAGCTTTGGATAATTGGTGTCTTGTAATAATATATTTTAAAATATTTTGTGACTGCACTTAAAAGAATTCCACCGAAGCCGACATAAAAATTGAATCAGATAAAAGTAATTCAAAAGTCAAATGAACGCTTAAGGCCGGGGTAAAATATTAATATTTAACTGTGGTAAAATATGCGAAGAGTGTTAAAACTCAATAAATATATGAAGTGTATATTGTAAAATGGTTTATTTAAAATAAATTGCACCGATGCGGTCGATGGAAACATCAAATACCGTTTTTAAGGTGAATAAGTACGCATAGTAATGCACATTAACTTACAAATTAAGAAACCTCGGATCTCTAAGGCACTTGAAACAAACTTAAGTCATTTTAAAATAAAACGAAAGGCATTCCCAGTCTTCCGACATTATGAAAATTATAAAACATCAAAATTGGAAATGTTACGAGTCACATCGAATATTGCCGAAAACATAAAACATTTCCTATACTCCAAGGACAAATTAAAAAGCTTCGATTGTATTCCAATGAAAATATATTAAGCATTATTACAGATATACGGCGTAACGGTAGACAATAGAATCTAAAGCTTTAATGATAAAATAAACTATGGTACATTTGTGTCTGGAAAAAACTATTTAAAAAAAAGGTTAATTACTTAAGCTGCAATAAAAACATTTAACATTTGACAAGATAGTAGTGGAATTGATTCCCACACACTGGTTCGATCATATAATGGCTGGTGATGTTGGCACTTCTCAGTTTGTGGCTGTGGCCAGAGTGTGGTTGGTATTTGATTGGCTGTCTGACAAACCTGGAAACAATGGTCCATTAATAAAATATCACTCTAAACAAATTGCTTTTTCGTTATTTAGAGTGGCAATATTATTTATTCATCTGGTATTATGTCATTAAAGACATTCTTTAGTTTCCAATTATCAAAATTTTATTTATTAAAAATTAATAACATTAAATTTTAGGCATTGTGCAGGCAAAGGAGGGTACAGTAGACGCTCTCTTAACTGGCGCCGCTTTAACCGGTTCTTTTAGGACTACCTCGCGTCCAAAATATACGTAGACAAGATGCTCTACAGACGGAGGCAATGTACATTCAGCAGAAGGATTTTACTGCAGCAGATTAATGTTCATAAAAAAATGGCATGACTACGCTTTTAAAAAGTCGATTCAACACAAGAAGCAACAAAAAATAACATAATTTTTTAATCCATTGTAGGCCTACTTTAAAATTTTTTTTGGAGGGAGGTGTGGCCATTTCCTATACATATTTTTTAGTTTGTGAAATTTTAATGTGAGTTTCATATAGTTTAATACAGAATAAAAGTTCTGTTTAGTGTTTTGAAAAAATTGTTTTTTTTCTTCATTGAGTGTTTTTCACTATCTTCTCTTTAACAGGCTTTTTTGCTATCCAGCCCTGGGTCGATCCCATCAAGCCCGGGTAAGAGAGCGTCTACTGTATTTAGAATTTTTTTTAAAATCAATAAATTATTATGAAAAAAAAAATCATAAGACACGTGGAAACACAAACCACGTGTCACATTACATTTTAAGAAATAGTGGTACATATTTAACAACTAAAACTTAAAATTAAAAACGATTTTTAATTTAATTTTTATAAATACCTGCATCTTGAGACAGTTTCGGTTTGGCCGGGGAGCCCGAACTCATTGTGTCTGGTGTGGTGGTTCCGCTATCTTCAGCGTTCTGGTCTCCCGTCTCTGCGTTTCTGTTTCCTTTCTCATCCGTACCATTCTGTTGAATAAAATATACTTGATTACTAAACATCGGCGACTCCCAAACTCTTTAAGAGCCCAACGTCTCCTTGGAGCCTTTAACCTAAAAAAATTAAAAAAAGTTACATGTGCATGTGTAAAACTATAAATGTAACGAAACGATATTACACAAATACTGGATGTTGAATGCCATCCAAATTAAAGGGAAAATGGTTCCGAATGCTGGACAATGTATGTATAGCACCTTCTCTAGGCAACTAGAATATGCTGAAATGCGAATGCTTAGATGGTCAGCGGGAGAGTCCCTTAGAGACAAAATAATGAGTTCACGCATTCGTGGTAGTCTGGGCGTAACAGACATAAATAGGAAGGTAGAGGAAAGACAATTGAGATGGTATGGGCATATAGGACGCAGAGAACCCGAGGATGTCGTAAACCAGGCAATAGCAATGGATCTTCCTCGCAAGATATCTAGAGGAAGACCAAATAATTCATGGATGCTGCAAAGAGAGGGCATGGTTCAAAGACATGGCCTAGGTGACGTTGTCCATGACAGAAGGACCTACAATCTGAGGACGAGGAGAGCTGACCCCAGCAGTCTACAAAGACGATAAGTTGGGATGTAGCCAGGAAGAAAAAGAAGACTGGATGATGTGTTTGAGGGATTTTTATTATAAATAACTCAATTCTTCTTCAAACCACCAATATCCTTTTAGTAGCGTGCATGTCGTCCTTCAGGGTGGTTGTGCCGCTACGCCAGCTATGGCGGATGCCTGCAATGTATTTTTTTCTCGTTTTCAGATACTTACCACAGTAATGTTATATGTACAAAATTGATACATTTCAACTTCAAATAAGGTCAATAAAAGCAACATTTGGGAATATTCACATTTTTCCCGTTTTTAAATCATATTTCCATATGGTGTATAAAATACATATCAGGGTTGCATGCGGAAGTTATTAGCACTGTATGGAAAAGGTTTACAGCCAACTCTTGTTAGTTGCAGACTGACAGACATTTTATATTTAGAAGCATTGACAGACATGACACTTATTATTCAACGGATTGGATTGAAATGCTTACCCTGGCATTTTTAGGTCTTGCGGGCCTCACTTTGGGTCCCTTGGCCTCCTTGGCCGGGTCGAAGTGGCAGTCCAGTATTTCTACCAGTTCCTTCACCTGGTCTTCCTTAGCGGAAACACTCAGACATGACAGCTCCTCTTCCAATCCTGCAAGACAACACAAATGTCAAAACCTGACTATGATGCACTGTGAAATAGATAAGAGAGTATGACTTTTTAACATCCATGTGTGTTTTTAACTAAAGGATTGATCCTTTTAAGGTCCTCTCTAATGATACTTCGCTTGACACAAGTTACAAATTAAAATTAGATATTGAGTAACCTGGTTTTAGTTTCTAAACCTGAACTATTTCTCATTTTAAACGTCTCAGTTCTGAGAAGGGATGGACAATTACATAATACTTGTTCTATGAAATAAATACTTTAACAAAATAAGTGCATTGAGAATTTTAATGGGAATTTTTAGGTAAAGGGTATTTTTACTTGGCAGGAATATCAGATTTAATAAACTGTACATAGTAAGGATTTCTTTCTCCTCTTGGTATTCATAAAAATCTTATTTCACGACTTACTGCGCCATTTCTGTCCATGAATAACAGCACTTTACATAATAGCATCATCACATGCGCATATCTTCATGTCAATAATTTGAAAAATTATTAACGGCGTTTACCTAAGTTCCCACCATGGACATTAGCGAATCACATATAAGCCATCGTTATAGAGATAGCAAGGTTTATGATGGGGAATCATAGAAATAATTTTTGAAACAAGCGACACAATTTATCTCTGCATTCTCACCATTCAAAATAAAAATAGTTTAATAATTTACTACTACTACTACTCGGCTGTCCAAACTCAAAACAAAGTAAGGGACAATTTTTTTGTAGTTGTTTTTTTTTGCATTTTTGGACTAAGTAGATTCTACTTAGTCCAAAAATGCAAAAAAAATGTCCCTTACTGTGTTTTAAGTTCGGACAGCCGTACTACATTCACGCCATTTCCCTGTAGGGATAGGGAGAGAGGATAAAACGCCACTCTTCTGTCCTGATTTACACTTCTAGGTTCCTTTATGTCCATACATGTTTTCCGATTACGTAGACTTTTGACACATTTAAAAAAATAATTTATACATTATTTATTCCTTAACATATTGTCGGATGGTTATTTTATCAACTCCAACCCTAATTATACTGGACAGTCTGCCACCCGATCCTCAGTATACTAATCACAAATAATAGCAAACCCAATTCTGATCTGTACAATGTTTCTTGGCATCTTCTGCTGTCTACCAATAATATGTAAATGACGCTTTTAAGCGTTAGTAAAAAATATGGTACTGTTTTTTTTTCGCACTTCTAGTTATTTTATTAATAATAAACTTCATAGACAACACATATGGTTGAAATTCAAAAGTCAAAAGGTTGAAAGTCAGAGATCTTCACAAATATAAATAATTTTCATTTGATAATATGTACTTATTATTCATATCACTTTTTTATTCATATTAATTTTTTTTTATCCAATATTTTGAATGTGTTTGCAAGAACAAGATATTGACGGTTTCCTATATTAAAATCATGAGGGTAATGAGAACGTTTGGGCTCACCTGTGAGTTTGTTCTCTTCCCAGACGGCCTTGAGGCGAGAGTAGTCCAGGTCCGCCTCGGCGAGGAGGCGGCGGAGGGTGGCCGCACGGAGACGCTCATCCCGCGAAGTGCGAATCAGCAGCGGACCAAATACGGGCCTGGAAACAAACATCATTGAGAATTTTCACCTATTGGCCATTTAAACTAGAAAAATTCTTCTTCTTCAAACCCTTATTCGCACCTCAGTGGTGCATAGGACACTGCGTCATATAAACGCAGTGTTATCTTAATCGTCAACACATGAAGGAAAGGTGATCAACCCTCCGCTTCAGGTACCAGTCCAGGGTAATATTGAATAAATATAACAGTGAAAAAATCACATTTGTTTGACCCCCCTGGGAATCGAACCCGGGACCTCCAGAACGGTAGCCGAGCGTGCTGACCATTACACTACGGAGGCGGACAATATATTGAATATTGAAGCATTATTATTGATTATTCGGGTTGCATTTTTTAACAAAATTAAATTACTAGATGGCCTCATATTTCTGGAACACATAGTAGAATTTGAAATGAATAAATGTAAAGCTGAGATAAGCATTATCGATAAAATTAAGAAAGGTGTGTTGAGATGGTTTGGACATGTAGAACGAATGAGTGAGGAAAGAACGGTAAAACAAATTTATGAGGCGAATGTTAGCGGGAAAAGAAGCAGAGGAAGACCGAGAAAAACATGGCACGATCGGGTATGCCAAATACTTGAAAGTGGTCAGGTTAGGAGTCGTAACAATCGGCGGGTATGTATGAGGAGATGCATGAACGTGGAAGAGGCGAAGAATGTTTGCAAGGACAGAGTGGTGTGGCGCTCTATTCTCTCTGCCTACCCCTGCGGAGAAGCGGCGTGATGGTAAGTTAGTTAGTTAGTTTGTTAAATGTAAAGCATAATGTACCTGAATGTGTTTTGCCTGTCGAGTAGACACTTGAGTTCTGATAACTCGGATAGTTCCTTTTCTATAGAGACGGTAAACTGGCTGACAATGTCACACATGTTCTTGTTGGTGGCCGCGTTACCATCTCCCTTACCAGCAACTAGGTCTTGCTGTTCACCTGCAAACGAACACGTTGTTTAAAAAAAAAACAAGTTTGGACCGAGTATACATATAACCAGTTGACAACTTGACCCTTTGATCGTGGCTAGCACACACGTGTGTGACATGGCACAAATGTGTCTGCCGACTATTACATATAAATAATATAATTTATATTCGAAGCACTAACTTTGTGATTTTCCATTTTATAATTAAAATGTAACTATGTCCGCCTCCGTAGTGGCGTAATGGTCAGCACGCTCGGCTACCGTTCTGGAGGTCCCGGGTTCGATTCCCAGGGGGGGTCAAATATATATAAGTGATTTTTCACTCTAATATTTAGCGTCACGACCGCTACGTAAGACGATCTGCGCACTACTGACGCAGTAAACATGTTACGACATGCACGTTTAGGTTCACAAAGCACGCCATGCGAGCACACACAGAAACGTTTGTGTATTGGTAATTTAATCCCTGATTTTTTCACAAATTATTTATTTCCATCGTTGCAAATGAATAACTTTATAATACTTTCATGTAATACAAAATTATACTATGGAGCAACACAAAAATTCTGATCATATATCTATTATATATTATATTGAAGACATGGGCTGCTCGACGTATGAGGAGCTGAAGAGGACTTCCGAAAATAGGCGAGAATGGCGAAAGAGATGTCATCTGTTGCTACAGACCAATCTGCAGGATTGAGACCAATGAAGAAGATTGATATTCTCATTTTAAGTCGAGTTGTAGTAAATACATGTCACCGGGCTCCCCTCTGGGAAGGTCAAGTGAACGCTACTCAAACATTCGAAAGATTTGTTGGGTAATATATCCAAAATAAAACACGGTTTTTGTTTGATTGAATTCTACATTTATTTATGTATATTTTAATAAACACTGGTCAGTGTTTGATAATGTCCTAAGAAGACGAAACGCGTCACGTATTAAAATATACATAAATAAATGTAGAATTCAATCCAACAAAAACCGTGTTTTATTTTGGATATATTACTTAACAATTCAATATGGAATTCTACCAACTGTCTGCAGTTATAATAAATAAATTCAAAAGACTTTTTAATTTTTGGCACATTGCATAGCATTGTCAAGTTTCTCACCCTGCGAGAGGTGGTAGGCGACCTTGAAGGCGGCGGTGGCGCGCTCGATGGCGCTGTCCAGGGCCCAGTCGGCGTCCAGCAGCACGCGGGCGAGCACGCGCAGGCTGAAGGACTTCACCGTCGCGAGGCACTTGTCGGCGGCCAGAGCCTGCCCGTCGCAGAACCCCACCACCACAGACTTGAAGCGGTCCATTAGGTTGTATCTGCGCACAGAACGGCAACTTGCATTAAGAAATAGTTATTTATGTATAATACACCGATCAGGACACATTTTCTCAAACTCAAAAACATATTTTTTACAGAAATATTGATTTTTTTATTTTATTATTCTGTGCATTTTAAGGTGGAGACTGACCGGAGCATTTCGTCATAACATAACGTCGTAACATCGCTCGCGGCGAGCGTCATCGAGCATCCGAGACTATGGATGGAGCGCTCGGCTCGGTGTACTGACTGCCTGAATGCTCGCATCGTAACGTGTTACATTACGACGAAATGCTCCGATCAGTCTCCACCTTCAGTTTTCAATTTGGTTGGGTAAGGAGGGATGGTGCCGTTTAAGCACATATGAGCCCTCATAAAACCTTTCTCTTGTTAAAAATGTAAACATTGAAAAGAAAACAACCATTGAAAAACCACGCTAGTTTCAAACCACTATCTTGTTCAATATACCAATAAAAGGCGCGTTTGATAGCAAATATACATATTTTTGTGCAAAAAATACTCGCTCTTTTGGTCCAAGAGATCGCTGACCCCTGGTATAGTCTTAACTCAGTCTGGTCTGATGACGTTGCAAAAAAATGTGATTTAAAACTACATTTTTTCATTTTAAAGGAATAACCCGCAATGCCTCTATTAGAGGCTTGTCTGCAGGTAGGATAGTAAGGATAGGGAAGGTAAATGTGAAAAATACATCACAAACACCCAGACCAATTGAAAATCAATCTTTCTTGAATTTATTTCGCACTTAGCGGGAATCAAAGCCACAACGCCAGTTTTGCAGTCAAAAGTCTACCCAACTACGCCACGGCGCCTGTCAATAAACGCATTTTGTATAGTTTATGTAATATTTCAAACAGTCATTGTAAACACATGTTTTTCTATGCGTTCGGTTGATTGATGACGGGAAGTGTATTTTTACATTCTGCGCCGGCCTCATTTCAAAGTCAGAAAAGAATGAATTATCCAATGTTTATATATGAATGTTAAGGTCTTAACTATGTATACATAATTATCAAATCCCGTCACCAGCAGTGCGCAGTATAAAAAACACCCGTTCCAAATGTGTCAACACATTGTTTGAGGTAAAACGCTTTAACATACTGTTGGTAAAGAGAGGGAGACACTTATAAGCATTCTATTTGCTTACTTTTGGTACACAGCGAGACGCCAAAAATATTGTACAAATCGGAATTGGGTTTGCGGTTGCTTGTGATTAGTATACCACCCTGATTAGTATACTAATTAGGGTCGGGTTTGATAGAAACACAGCTGGACAACAATGTGGTGACTGACTTGATATGAAACATGTATCATTCTTCCCTTTATATGAAAGAAAACATCTCATCCGTAGGGTGAATAATCCAGTGTCTAATATTATACAATAAATAATATTAATATTGATAACAAAGTTCTATTAGACGCATCCATGATCTGTCATTTCATAGTCAGCTGATATATTACGCCTGATGGTTGTTTTTTAGATACATTAAAACAGTAAAAATATTTATTTTCACAAAAAAAATTAAGTGAGTTAAAATGTACTATTTTAATATTTGACATTAAAATTTTTAGTTATTTTTTTTTACAATTACTTGAATTGAATTGAACAGCTGATAAAGTTTTGATTTCATTATCAAAATATGTATGTAGTATATGAATAATTTGATAGATTAAGACTAAATATGAGCAGCACATTTCTATATAAAATTAGCTTAAAAAATACATCTGCAAATAAAAAAAAATTACATCCAGTACTCTGAACAACATTTATGTAAAATTTTATTTAAAAAATAATAGTACTAGCGAAAAAAATAGTTATCAGATTGGAAAGTAGATAGTCCATCAAAATAGCCGTGCAAATTTTACTTTGTCACTCATATATTTTTATCATCTGATAAACAATCAAGAAAAATATATTCGGGGATTCTTAACAATCAAGCAATCAAGTGATAATTGTTGTTTAGTGAATTTATTAAACATATACATATAAATAAATCTTATCATTCAAAATCCATTTTAGTCCTTATTAAGTGGCTTCAGGTTATCTGAGGTCAAATTAATAATATATTTGGAAAGAGATTGTGGAAAAAAGTCATGAAATCTCCACTTATTTTGCGATGTCAAAATGCAATGTTATGTTTGCAAAAAAAAAATACTAGAAATACTACAAAAATAATTTTGAACTGAAAGATCATATATGATTTTTTTTGACACTTATTTAACAACATTTCAAACATTTTTAGCTGTTAAACAATTTATTTAAAACGATGTGGTTATAAAGGTCTCATTTTGAATCTTAAAAATGTCCCATTTCGCACATCTGCCTACCCTCATGTGTACATATAAAAAAAATTCTATGAAAGTATCTTCGACCTGAGGATTTTGTTATAAACGTAGTTTTTTTGTTGTTGGTAAGACTGGAATAAATTAATATTGCGACGAATTTCAGGCATGCGGTGGTTTGACTTCGTGAGGAATGAGGAATTAAGGAGTAGGACGTAAAAACTCATGGTTACAAATATCGTCAAGAAAGGGCAATGCAGTTGGAAAGATCATATACTTCGCATGCATACTGAGAGCCTTAAAGCTTGCCTTGATGCAAGTCATCAGGTTTCCATAGTCCAGGACGTCCACTGTTGACAATCTGTCGTTTTCGGCTGAACTTCGGGACACAGCCCGACTTGGGAGAATGCAAGGGAGGGAGAGGGGTATTTTTGTATAAGCTAAAATGTTCTAGTTGACATATCTATATTAAAAATGTGCCCAATTTGCAAGTCATTATAATGATCTTTCTAAATATAAATAAGCTATCGTGATGTATGTCTATATAATGTCCGCCTCCGTAGTGTAATGGTCAGCACGCTTGGCTACCGTTCTGGGAGGTCCCGGGTTCGATTCCCAGGGGGGTCAAATAAATATAAGTGATTTTTTCACTGTAATATTTATTCAATATTACCCTGGACTGGTACCTGAAGCAGAGGGCTGATCACCTTCCCTTCATGTGTAAACGATCGAGATAACACTGCGTTTATATGAAGCAGTGCCCAATGCACCATTGGGGTGCGGATAAGGGTTTTATTATTTATTATTATGTCTATACAAGCGACTCCTACATGAAAAAAAGTCTCAGAGAACATGACAGCGGTGCATGAAAAAAGATAAACATACCTGCGTAGTGCTTCCAATAGCATTGGTGAGGTGACTTTTCTTGGTTCGTGGATAATTAGGATAATCCCATCCGAATCCGCCTTCAAGGTTTCTAACCATTCTAGAAACTCTACCAGGGCAGATATTTCTGATTTAGTTTTCAATACCTGAAACATCCAATATAAATCTGTACCCACTTTATTATAACAATTATAGAGATTAACTAACATTGTTGAGAATGAACATCTATGATGTGAAAAGCGTTATTAGCATGTGGTACAGTAGTTGTCCTGGTGAAGAGACAGGACAGTAAAAACTCCAAACCTCTTTCCAGCAGGTGTATGCAGTTTAGATTACGAAAAACTACTCTTATCTCCACAGACATGCTTTAACTCTTCCACATCCATACATCTCAAACATGCACAGTGGTTGTTTCGACTCCTGAACAGTTTACATTCAAGAATTCGGTGTGCTTAATCATTATCTTAGTGCTTTCATACAGAGTTGAATCATGGACCCTTAAGATCAGCACTATGAACTGGTCGCAGGCATTCCAAATGTAGTTAATTTGATCAGTAATGCAAATATGCTCCAAAGAGCAAGAGTAGAAAAACAGTTGCTGACTGATATAAAAATCCGGCAGGTGCCCTATTTGGATGCATGTGCTTAGAGGAGAGAAGTATGAGCTATTGCACCTATTCATAAAAGGGGAAATAGAGGATCGACGAGGTATGGCCATAAGGCAGATCTCCTGGCTCCGGAATATACGAGATTGGATGGGGATCGGAACAGTTGGGGAACTATTTAGAGCTAACCTAGACAGGTAAGCTGTCAAGTGATGTTGGGGGACCTGACATGACGCATGAAGATCATCTGTTTACATGACAAGTCTTGGATTGAACATTAGCGGACATGTTGCTATTAACATATTTCGTAGAGGTGTTTTTTTTTATGACTGCAGACTGCTGGCGACGAAATTTGATAATTATGTACATATAATTTAGACCTTAACAAAGAGATTGGTACGTAATATTCATATAAAAATATTAAAAATGTAATTCCTTATTTTCTGATATTTGAAAAGAGCCCGGTGCAGAAGGTAAAAATACCCTTCCCGTCATTAAGCATCAATCTACCGAATGGGTAGAAATGCCTCTTCCATCCATAGCGATTGCCTACTACCCGGAATTTGACCGTCCGGTTTTGAAAAATGATAGCGACTACGACAGTTTAGCGTGATCGAATTTACGCGCAATGTGTTCACGTACCGATCAAGAGCACCAATCCGAAAAAATATGGACAAAAGCACATGCCAATCCAAGCCAATTGTCGTTTTAAAACGCTAAATGACGTGCCGGACAGTAAAATTACACGGAATTCCGGGTAGTGGGCAAGCACCCATAGTGTGTTAAATATGGTTATAATTGAGGTTTTACCTTATTAGCGACATTGTCTTTTAGCATCCTGTAGCGGCCGATAGTGACCACCCGGATATTGTGTCTACGTCTGGCTCCTGGATTGAGGTTCCCGTGGGGCATTATGTACTGGGAGAACTGTGCATCTGGAGCGTAAGCCCCAATATGACATATCTGAAACAATACATTCTTTATTAATAATATTTCAATTATTGGGGTATCGGGTTGTGGTACCGTGGTTAGTGTCGCGGACTCTTAAGTCAGAGTTTCTCGGTTCGAAGCCACTCTACCACAATTTGATGCCTATTTCTAATAATGAGACGCTTTAGGCTCACAGAAATAGTATAAAATTGAAATATTTGTGTAAATAATAAAAACACAAATATTCCTCTTTTAAAAAAAAAAATACAGACAATCGCATACCTATACCCACGGGTATTAACACATATTATAGTGCAATTTTAATAGAGGGGTTGGTTTCAATCTACAGAACCGAATGGTGATTCGCAGGACTTTAGATTCAACTTGTCTGAGGCAGATATTGATGTGACTTTGGCATTTCATTTGCCTTCATATTATCCTTCTGAATCACCTCCCACATTTGAAATGTCCGCCCCGACGTTGGCATCTTCACAAAAAGAGGTGATACACAGAGTGTTGAATGATGTCTATATGTAAGTGAATATTGATTAATCTTTTGAAGAAGGTATCTTATGCGCTACAGGATCTTTTCACAAGGTGGGAATAGCGTTGAACACATTGTTGTCGGGCAGTTTATTAATCAACCCTGACTCTAATTATACTCACGTCCACCATCCGAACCTCAGTATACTAATCACAAGTAACCGCAAACTCAATTCCAATCTGTACAACGTTTTTTGGCATCTTTCCCGCTCTACCAAAAGTAATCAAACAAAACGCTTGTAAGTGTCTCCCGCTCTCTACCAACAGCATAAAAAAGACGCTTTTAAGCGTTTTCCCCAAAACAATGTGTTCATTGTTAACATTTATTACAATTTTAATATTAATATTTGTATTTTGTTGTAAGAAAATTTTTGAGTGATAGTTTGGGAATCAATCTTTCAGACATTATCTAAATGTTTTTAGGTTTTTACAGGGAAACAAAGATAATTTTTAGTTATTTTTTTTCTCTTACAATTTGCCTAATTATTCATAAAAAATTACATTTAAAATGTTACGAGCGTACCCAGTTTTCTACCAGTTAATGCCGGATTTGAGAGTACATAAATGACCTCACTTTGTGTCTCTTTGAAAGTTGTCTATGGATTCAGAATGTAAGTAAATGAGACATGTATTTACCTCATCTATGAGTCTTCTTCCTGTAGTATCCATGTCCCATCCTACCAATGTGTAGTTTCCAGAAGGGAAGGCCTCCGTGGCCTTGCTTCCATTAACGGCTGGAGAAACCATTCTACAACAAACAATACCAAATTCAGTCATTAATATTATTAGAACAATGTTGAAAGTCCTTTAAAAATTGTCATCATTTTATGAACACCTTTCCCACCACCTTGCTTTAGAAGTTGGTATCATTGCAAAACATGAGCCCAGTGTAACCATTACTTGTTGATTTTGTAAAAACAAATAATTATAGGCACCTGTTGATTTTATCGAACAGTGTGACCAATGAGTTCTATATTCAAATTGAAAAAGAAGTGAGGGATTACCATACAGGCGCAAGTAACGCAAGAAAATTTACACCTCTTAAAATTGACAAGTAACATTATATTATCACCGTAAGAAATACATTCGTAAGGCAATTGAAAGAATGATTTACATTTATTATAATTTCTAACTGTATTGGTGCCCAATTGTGGAGACCCTATTCCGAGCCCTGAGTGCAATGCTATATGCTTAAAAATTCTTTGTATTGGGAGGAGCCAAGTTGCAAACCTCTGATTTTTGAGAGTTTTCTGGCAATAACTCTTCAAGGATAATCAATGCATTTCATATAAATCTACAATTGCACAGTTCGGTCTATATAATCTTAGTGAAATGAGATGATCAGGCCACGGGATGAACCGGAGTCGTTAAATATTGCTCATGAGTATAGGACTTCTAGTTTCATCGCCCAATAGTTAAAAAATTGGACCTTTGCACTCGCGTTAATGCGAATCATAATAATATTGAAATTTAAGAAAAAACTTAAACAGATTACCATTTCTTTCATGGACCATCATAGACATGGTTGCCTAAAAACACTTATGAGAAATATAATAAAACCCTTATCCGCACCTTAATGGTGCATAGGGCACTGCTTCATATGGACGCGTGTTATCTTGATAGTTTACACATGAAGGAAAGGTGATCAGCCCTCCGCTTCAGGTACCAGACAAGGGTAATATTGAATAAATATTACAGTGAAAAAAATCACTTATATTTATTTTACCCCCCCTGGGAACCGAACCCGGGACCTCCAAAACGGTAGCCGAGCGTGCTGACCATTACACTACGGAGGCGGGCAGGATGTTCACAGGACATTACCTGTTACCCTCATATTTCAAATAAATAAAAAATATACACTAAGAAAATAAATCAATATTGTACAATACACATACTGATCATTATGTTAAAAATTCCATCGTATACTTTCTAGTAAATATGTATGGCTTTATGATTAGCAAAATTATTTTTAGAAATTTGAGAAATCTAAATAAATACCTTCTTATTTATATGACAGTTCGATTTATCACCACATTGCAATATTATGGTTAAAAATCTACGCTTCTTAAGAAGCCATTGAACGGTGAATCCATACAAAATTATGATATTTAGTGGTATTATTCCGATTTCTTACGAAATATTTTTGTGAGAAGACGGATGAAATAAAATAAAAAACAAAAACAACGGAAGAGCGATATATTTTACGCAGTCAAAAAATGGAACACACATAACCTGAAAATCTTAAAACGTCTAGCACAAAAATGTACGATCTAAGCTAGTCGAATATAATGGGGTCCTAAGTAAAACGGATGATCGAGATGTAATAAACACGATAGAAAGAAAATATTATTGTACGACATAGTATTTGTTGAATTCAACCGGTCAATATTTGGACCCACTAGCTGGAATCCCCACAAACCGCAAATCAACTGTCAAAAATATAAGCAAATAGACCATTTGACTCGGTCGTATTTGGTGTATTTTTCGAGTATAACAAAATAAACAAATCGTGAATGTGATGAATAAGCAAAGTAATTTATTTTTGGGGTGGAATTTTCCCTATAAATGACACGTGGCTACGGTTTTTTCGTATTTTTTCTGCCCCGCCCCTTGGATATGTCCACTGAGGATATACTTACATTTTTTTGAGAACGGAGGTATCCTACACAATATTTCACTGTAGATCTTATATTTTTAGATATCCTTTGCTAGCGAATAATGTAATTCTAATCAATATTCGTGTCACCGAATTTCCGATATTTCAGCACGTGTGCGACGGCAGACAACCTAAAATTTTTGTATTGAAGACGCGGCCACCGGCTACGTTCGCCAAACTTCGCGATTTACGAACACACAGAACACTGAACTTTGAACACTCGGAACGTTTGCGAACATTTTCGACGCGCATTTACGAAGAGATGTAAAATATTTTTTACGTTACCAACTTGCTAGTGCTGAAATATAATGTACTGACTTCGTTTAATACTTCCAAGGGCGCTTATTTTAAAAATAAATTATGTGCACTTATACCAACATTAAAATATTCCATGGCTTTAAAATTTTCATATACCAAATACCGGATACATATTCCTGATATGAATGAAATAAACCTATATTTGAGATTGTAATTTAGATCTTCCATCTCGAGCGTATCTTGGTTTTGTTTGAATTTACGGTCAAGATAACGCTGAATTATCTGTTACAGCGCCCTATGCATATCGAAAAATGTGATATCCTTGTTTAAATTGGTTATTCGAAGTTACGATTGTTTAATTAGTATTACTAAAAAAAACTAAACATCCCGCCTCTCTGCTTGGGTAGGTACAGATAATAGAACGCCACAGCAATCCGTATTACCAAACAATCTTTGCAAATTCCAAATTCTTGCATTATTAGTATTATTCCCTCTTTTCGATTAGCGGCCATTTTAATTTTAGGTTTTGACCTTTTTAAAACATTTTTCGAATTTCATTTACGTACTACTGTTAAAAATACAAATAACGCATTTATTTTTTCTATGCTCTTACTGTAAATATAAATAAGGTTTAATGAAATTTATTAATGATAAACTATTATTCTATTTAAACCTGGCTATATGCTCTACCTAGGGAGCGAATATGGAAAGAAGAGAAGAAGAAGAAACTATTTTTTTGTAAATATTTGGACCAAATTGTGTAAAAATATAATTGGTAGGTAAATAAATCGTGGTAAAAGAAATTTATATGAAAATATTACATCGCTATGTCCTTTAATATTTTTTTAAGCAGAAAAGAGTCTTAAACATTAAATAAAGACAAACAGTTAACAAACGCGGTTATTTTGCGAGTTAACCACGTAAATACCTCTGGGTACATCCATGAACAGGATATACTATTGTTTGAAGATGCAACATTCCAACCGATTTAAACTAAGAAGCAAATTTTTTGAGGTGGGATGAGTAATGTCTTGGTTTATTATTTAATTTTTCATCCTCATTACAGCGGATATGAATTTTAATTTATTAAAAGAATTCATTTTGTGCTTCCGTATTCATTGAGCTTGATAAGTATGTTCCACGTTCCGAAAATTTCATTATTTTTCCTTTGTCCTCTGACGACTTAATCAGAATTTAATAAAAGGAATACTTAATAATTTCATTATTTTGTTCAGAACTTAAGCTATTAAAATTTTTAGCCAATGAAAATATTGCTTTCCCAGTAAAATTAAGCAAAGGAACGATATTCAATATATATATATATATATATATATATATATATATATATATATATATATATATATATATATATATATATATATATATATATATATATATATATATATATATATATATATATATATATATATATATATATATATATATATATATATATATATATATATATATATATATATATATATATATATATATATATATATATATATATATATATATATATATATATATATATATATATATATATATATATATATATGTATATATATATATATATATATATATATATATATATATATATATATATATATATATATATATATATATATATATATATATATATATATATATATATATATATACATATATATATATATATATATATATATATATATTTTATATATATATATATATATATATATATATTATATATATATATATATATAATATATATATATATATATATACATATATATATATATATATAAACATATATATATATATATATATATATATATATATATACATATATATATATATATATATGTATATTTATATATATATATATATATATATATATATATATATATATATATATATATATATATATATATATATATATATATATATATATATATATATATATATATATATATATATATATATATATATATATATATAAATACGAACGTTGCGGGTCAACTGATATCTGTGATTTATGAGCATTTATGAGAATTAATGGAAAAGAAATGCAATGTCTTAGAGAAATGTGCGGTAAAACGATGTAGGTACGAATGGTGATTGATATAAGGATAAAATTTAAAAAGGTGTAATGAGATTTTCATGTATTTCAAATAGAATGAGTGAAGAAGGAACAGTAAAAGAAAATATGAGACAAATGTAGTTGGAGAAAGAAGCAGAGGGAAACCGAGGAAAATTTGGCATGTTCTAGTATTTCGAATACTCTGTTAGTTCATAAGGAACTCTCACGAGAGATGAAATCGTATATCGCGGGTGTACTGGCAAAAAACGTTATGTTAGAAATAGTGAATGATATTGGTACCATACACCAAGCTAGGACACAAAATACCGAACCCCCCTTATAGTGGAACGGAAGGCCTGTTCCTCCCAGCGATGACTAAATGCTGAGAAGTTTCTCAATGGCCCACATTAAGTTATCCCTCCTTTTCCCAACACAGATTAAAATAAAACAATATTTTAACTAGAAGAAACAAAAATCTACTTAATGATCCATAAACCTCGTACATAATAATCAAGATAAATAATAAATGCAGCTCCCATCTTAAAAACAGACATCAGATAAAAAATATTAGCTGACTATGGAATGGTAGGGTGTATGCTGTATTACTTAATATTTGTATAATGTAAAGATAATCCATTTATTGTTTCGGCATTCACTTTGTGATAAAACATGATGAAATTGTAAATGAAAAACACTTGTTTTTTTACCACTTGAGTTAATTTTATTATGACGACTAGTTTCGGAAGCCATATTTCCATCTTTAGGTCTAAATATAAACTAAAACATATTATAATAATTTAATAAATAATATATATATTATTTAAAAATTCTTCACCTTTGCTTTCCATTTTCCTTTATTTTCAAACTCCACCTTGACTAACCCCCCTACCCCTAACTTACTTATAACATATAATTATTTATTATGTTTTAGTTTATATATAGACCTGAAGATGGAAACATAGCTTCCGAAACTATTTGTCGTAATTAAATGAAGTGGTTAAAAAATCAGTGTTTTCTTTTACAATTTAAAGATAATCCATATTATTAGTAATTATTTTTCCTTTGAGTAATTTGAAAGGTATAACTAAATAAATTAAACAATTTATTCAAAAAGTATCGATTTCGTTTTTTTTATTTATATTTCTTATAAAGTTTAAGTTTATATCCATGAAGGTAACTTATTATACACATTGCGGTATAATCACAAAATAATAACGCTTTAAGTTGTATCAAAAGCTAATAAGTATGCAAAACGTATCCGTTTTTATGTCAAAGTTCATAGCAAGATTGGTAAACTGCCATCTATGGGATGCGGAAATATAACAATCTGTCAACTGGTATGGCATTTGTAATTCTTTCGTTTTGATAGCTGTCACCTTGTTCCGTCATTTTTATGCTTAGATTGCTGATAAGCTGTGTTTGATTAAACCAGAGGTAGAGAACTTGTGGCCTTCTGACTCGTGACATTTAAAAAATCTAAATTAAATCTGGATATCCACAATATTTTGAATGAGTCCAAATCTTAGTTCATAAATCTGGGTTTGTCCACTCGGGAGTTATTTATATTGATATCTCAATATAGATGAAAAAGAATATGTGATAAAAACATTTGACAACTCAATCAAAGATGGTGCCGAGAACTCACACGTGAAAGATGTCAATTAAATGATAAGCCTAGTTATAGCATCAACATCTGCAGGTAGGTCTCTGATCTTCTAGTAACAGTCTGACGACCATGGTTGCATTTGGCAAGCCTAGTTTAATCATCAAAATTAGGTTTGTCTAGGCCAGTCTTATGAAACTCGAAGAGGTAAGACAAGATTATGAAACAAAAGTGTAGAAACAATTGCCGTCGAAAATGTTTCTCTTTTTTTCTGAATCAAAAAGCAACGTAATTTTTAATGGTTTTTTGAAACTCGGCAACCATACCAGGCAATTGGATTTTATTGGCCAAATACACACGACGAGAAGTAACAAAAGCGTTACCACAGATAATTATAATTCACAAATGAATAATTCAGTAAGATATTTTTTTATCTCTTACTAACGATGATGAAGAGAATTTGATGTTTTGGTCGCATCTGGTAAGCCTAGTTTTAACAGCAATATCAGGTTTGCAAGGGTCTCTGATCTACCAGCATCAGTCTGACGTCAATGGTCGCAACTGGCAAGCCTAATTATAGCACCAATATCAGGTTTGTATGGGTCTCTGATCTTCCAGCACCAGTCTGACGTCAATGGTCGCAACTGGCAAGCCTAGTTATAACATCAAGATCAGGTTTGCAAGGGTCTCTGATCTTCCAGCACCAGTCTGAAGTCCATGATCGCATCTGGCAAGCCTAGTTATAGCACCAAGATCAGGTTTGCAGGGGTCTCTGATCTTCCAGGACCAGTCTGACATCCATGGTCGCGTTTCGCCACCGTCGCCATACGATGGCGTGGTCTCTCCATAAGGCGTACGTGGTCACGATGTATCCGCAGACGACGGTCACCATCAGCGCGTCTGTGAGCCCTTCGGCCACCACCCTCGGAAGGCCTAGAACGCCGCCCTGCTCCATGAAGTAGCGCGATCCCATGACACAGCAGACCACCATGGCTGTCGTGAGGATGGATAGCATTGAGAAGAATAGCAAATCAGTCTGGAAAATAATAAATAAAAAATAAAAACTTGAATTTAAAATACATTTAATACATTCACTAAAGTAGCTTAAGGTCCAATAACAGAAATTGTGATCCCAAGTGGAGATAGTCCAGATTTGTGAACAAGTATTTGGACACACTCAAAATGTTGTAAATCAAAAACCTTAATTTATTTTTGGTGATTTTCTTTTTCTTTAAAAAAAAGAGAAATATTTTTGTTTTTATTATTTACACAAATATTTCAATTCATACTATTTCTGTGAGCCTAAGCGGCTCATTTTTAGAAATAGACAAATTGTGGTAGAGTGGATTCAAACCGAGAAACTCTGACTTAAGAATCCGCAACACTTACCACGGGACCACAACCCGAAGCTGGTAAAATAATTAATTTTTTAAAACTTAAAACACCATTTTAGAAAAAAATCGAGTGTTTCAATGCATTTCGCATCATTTTAAAACACCGTATTTATTTCAAATATATGTATCTCATATACATATTTCAATACTAATTTGAATCATTATGAAACGTCCTATTAGTTTTGTAAAACGTCCAATTTAAAGTGAAAAACCTTTATCTATCTATTTTTCCGGTGTTTGAAAATTATGCGGAATGCATTGAAAGACGTGTCACAATAGATTTACCAAGTAAAATTAAAATTAAGAAAGGTAAAGTTATATCTACATTGCATAGTTAAATCGGTAACATCCGTATGAAATCCCCGCCGTGTTTTTTAAATATCCTTAAAAAATATAGGGTAAATTACAAATGACACATTTTTAAATATTTCCTACAGTATTTTCAAGAACATATTGTATGGGAAAAAAAGGTAAAGCAATTCAATTCAGCCTCTCTACTCTACTATATTTTAGCTCCATATATACTCGTACAAAGTAAAATAAACGTATGTAGGTACAAGAGATAAGTAATTACATATAAATTATAACAGAAAAATGCATTTCAACAGCTTTAAACTAACATTCATTGGCTCCGGGTAAATATACGCCATGGAATGCCAGAGAATATTATTCATTCGGTATCTATTTATAACAACCGTCAATATTTTACACCGCGGTGTGAAGGAGGGGTGGTTTAAGTTATTATCTGCGGACTAGGGGTAGTTTGGGCTGTGGATAAGTTAGGCGAGGGTTGGTATAGCATCTATACAGCATTCAACCCACGCGCACCTCGTTCTTTAGACAATTTGATGGAACTTCTAAGTGGACTTATAAAGTGATTCGAGTACTATCGGCTTAACGCAAACGCCGCTGTTTTAGGTTAGGATAAACTTTAGAAAATTAAGAATTATACGCCTTAACACTAAACTAAACGGTTTATGCATTACATTTTGACATCTCAACATAGATGAAGAAGAATACAGAAGTCTGGGCATTTACGAGGTTTACGACCCTGTGTACAAGCACCATCTGCCCACCTTTCTTCAAACAGGTGTATAATGTAAAAACCTTGACTCGTAGCACTGTTTCTTTTTTCGGTTAGAAGATATTGCTACTAAGCAATAAGCTCGCTCATGTGCATTTATTATCTATGTGAAATTTAAAAAATAAAATAATCTTGCGAATGATGCACTAAGTAAATATAATATCACTACATAAAATAAATGAACTTCATTGGAAAAAAATCTTTTTTAAATAATTAATGAGTGCCTCTATAGTGTAATGGCCAGCACGCTCGGCTACCGTACTGGAGGTCCCAGGTTCGATTCCTAGGGGGGGGGTCAAATAAATATAAGTGATTTTTCACTAAAATATTTATTCACTATTACCCTGGACTGATACCGGAAGCGGAGGGCTGATCACCTTTCCTTCAAGTGTTAACTATCAAGATAACACTATGCTTATATGATGCAGTGCCCTATGCACCATCGGGTGCGGATGAGAGTTTGAAGAAGAAGATGAAGTGATTCGCATCGCATGGCATCCAAAACATTTCTCAATAAAACCTGCAAATACCCGTGGGTACTAGAACATTTAAAAATAGAAGCTTTTGCTATATTTCATGCAGGTACTTTTACGAGTATTTTCTTCGATTTCCATTTTCTTACATTTATATAAAGTCCATAGATAATTGGCGACATCTGGCTTATGACCGAGGTAAGGATTATCTGTGGCATTAACGATGGCCACGGTTTAATTAGAGCCCCAAATGGCAGCCCTAACTGAAAGCCGTTGAACTTTGTAGTTGGGGAGTTAGACCGCTTTTGATTAATACTTTCTCCTATCTAGGTGTCTGAATTTAATAATGACCATTCTAAGTTTACCTTGTTCAGAGGTATAATACCTCAACATTATATATATTATATATATATATATATATATATATATATATATATATATATATATATATATATATATATATATATATATATATATATATATATATATATATATATTTATATATATATATATATATATATATTTATATATATATATATATATTTATATATATATATATATATATATATATATATATATATATATATATATATATATATATATATATATATATATATATATATATATATATATAATATATATATATATATATATATATATATATATATATATATATATATATATATTATATATATATTTATATATATATATATATATATATATATATATATATATATATATATATATATATATATATATATATATATATATATATATATATATATATATATATATATATATATATATATATATATATATATATATATATATATATATATATATATATATATATATATATATATATATATATATATATATATATATATATATATATATATATATATATATATATACTGCAAACAGTACTCTGATCAACATTTATGAAACGTTTTAAAGTAATAGTAAAAGCGAAAAAAATGTATCATCAGAGTGAAAACTAGAAATTTCATCAAAACAGACCTGCAAATTTAATTTTGACACACGTGTTTTTATCACCTAATAAACAATCAAGAAAAAAATATTTCGAGGATTTTTAACAATCAAGTGATAAAGCTATTTATTTTATCGTGAAATAAACTATGTATATATTATATATATTCATACACACAAATATCAATAACAGATGATTGGTTTTTTTCGCATATGATGAAAAAAACGGCAATAAGATGCTTCAAGTGTCTTAAAGATAAAATAACTTTCATGAGACCAGTTTTAGAGTTTATTAATACAAACACAAGTTTCGAGAACTACAGAACTGTATTCTCATCGACAGGTGAAAATTCAAATTATAAAGCAATAAATAATCTACGTACTAATATAGGTGGACGGGGTAATAACTGAAGGGTGGAGGTTAGGGGATGTTGCTTGGATTAAAGGGAAAGCAAAGGTGAGGAATTTTGAAAAAGTATTTTTTAATATTTTTTCAAAAGTTTTTTTGTTTGTCAAATAATTAAATTGTAAAAAAATATTAATCAATAACATACGTATATATATAAAAAAAATTCTCATTTAAATTTATATTTGCTTGCTAAATCAAACACCATCTCCTAATCAACTCCTATAGATAATACCCCACCCCCTCTATCAGTACATATATATCGCTTATTTGCTGCTGGATAGTTTTTATTTTCACCTTTTGATGAGAACCTTCGCGGTTCTCGAAACTAGTCGTGTTGGCATTAATAAACATAAAAAGTAATCTTATACAAGCGTTTTCATGTTATAACACAAAGATTATGCCAAACCAATAAAATATATGAGGGTCTTAAGAATATTGTTAAATGATACTTTGTTTTTATTTTCACCTTGTGATGAGAACATCCGTGGTTTTTGAAACTTGTCGCGTTTACATTAACAATCTCAAAAAGTGGTATTATACAAGTGTTTTCATTTTATTACTCAGAGCTGATGACCAACCAATAAATAATATGAGGGTGTTGAAGATATTGTCAAATGTGGATGTTTCATGAAGGGTTTAAATATCATAGTAGGGTAATAATATAGCTAACTCCTTTCAACAACGTCATAAATAAAATAAAAAAATATTTTTCATGACGTCGTTTTTTAAGTTTTTCGAAGTTTTAAAAAATAATAAAATATATATAAATAAATACCAAGCTACTTATTGAACCTTTTACTGTGCAACACATCTTTTTAGGTAAAACCTGAATGTTTTTTCTCCATTTGAAAAATATTAAGTATATTTGAAAAAAATAATTTAACAATACCTTTTCTTCAAAATACAAAAACAACACTTTCTGCCCTAAGCGGGTAAATATGAAGTTTAAAATATGCCGCTTTTTCTGGGATATAGTACATTTTCTGGGCGTTCCGAAAACATGCACAACTGAAAATTGACGATTTTTGATACATGACGTTGTTGAAAGGAGTGAGCGATATGTAGACTACTGTTCTAATGAGATAATATTACATTTATCTCGTATGCTGTACATATGTGGGGACGTGGTTAAAAGTGTCGAAGCTGCAGCTTGTGCAGCTAAAATACACGGCGTTCCAAGTGATAATTAGCACTGAATAATTGAAGCACTTTTGACGTAAAAGCTCTCCGCCATTTTGTCCGAAATCCATTATAACTTTCCTAATCGCTTGGACGTACCATTATTATAATTATTTTTGTAGCAAGTCAACATTGAATATATGTGAAGAAAATATTTTTATTAGCGGTATTCTTTTGTTGACATGAAGAAAGAAAACCAAAAATGGATTACTGTCCCAACTTTACTTTATCTTTTTTAAACTTTATAAAATAAAACTACTTTGTGTTTAATCATTTTTTATGGATACTTTTCTCCAATGGGTTTCGACAAGAACCTTGTCATCATCAGGCTAAACCTGATGATGACGATGAGGTTCTTGTCGAAACGGGTTAGAGAAAAGTACCAATAAATGGTGGTTAAAAACAAAGTACTTTTATTTTATAACGTTTAAAAAAGATGAAGCTACGTTGAGACAGTGATCCATTTTTTGGTTTTCTTACTTCATGTAAACAAAAGAATACCGCCAATAAAACATTTTCTACACATATATTCAATGTCGACTTGCTACATTAAAAATAATAATAATGGTAGGTCCAAGCGAGTGGGAATTATATATAAATTATTATTTTTCATCCCTTTTCAAAAATAATTTATATTGAAAACAAATGAAAAGGCAGTAAACAATTCACGTCACAGTAATTTATTTAAAAAAAGTATATTTTCAGAATCTAAGAGTATCATTATACAAAAATGGAAAAATATTATTAAGTACTCAAAAAAACAACGCCATATTCATTAAGTCATTCTTATTAACTAACTGACTTTTTAAGAGCAAAGTTTCTTGAGTATTCGATAGAGTATTAACAATAAAAAAGAAATCCGAAATACCTTTTAGCTTAATGCTTACGAATTCGTTAAATATGAAAGATGGCCATCAGCAAACTTGAATTTCCGTAATATAATTTCTTAAGACTCTGATAGAACATTAAATCTTGGATTACTTATGCATAGCTCAGGTAATTCTCAAAGATAAATTTAATATAAAATAACTAAAATGCTTCTTATGCCTATTTATTATACCTGTTTATTTATTTTATATTTTGCCATGCATAAGTTTTAGTTTTTTAGTTTTAATTTAAAAAATATTTTTTTTTGTAACTTCATTATTTGTGTTCCAGTCTTGTTAACCTTAATCCCATGTCCCAAAATAAGTAATAGAAATTACTCATCGGGAATATTATATATTATATCGCTCACTCCTTTCAAGAACGTCATAAATCAAAAATCGACAATTTTGAGTTGTGTATGTTTCCGTAACGCCCAGAAAACGTACTATATCCCAGCAAAAGAGGCATATTTTTAATTTAATATTTACCCGCCACAGGGCAGAAAGTGTGAATTTTGCATTTTGAAGAAAATGTATTGTTTAATTTTTTTTTAAATAAACTAAATATTTTTCAAATGGAGAAAAAATATTCAGGTTTTACCTAAAAAGATCTGTTGCACAGTAAAAAGTTCAATAAGTGGCTTGATATTTATTTTTAATACATTGTATTTCATGTTTGAACTTTAAAAACGTTCTCCTGAAAAATCAAGTTTTTTGATTTATGACGTTCTTGAAAGGAGTGAGCGATATATGACTTATGTATGTAATATGTTTTGAAAAATAAAATAAAATAAGAATAAACTTTTAAACAGGGTGGCGTTAACAGTATACACCCATTGGGAATAAAAAAACAGGGTAGTTATTGGATCGTTGAAACATTTATATCGTAAAAAGCGCATGTGATAAACATTTTTTGTAGTTGTAAGTGTGTGAATAGTGCTATGGTGATAACGTGAAGTATTGTTTGCATGCTGTTGGAGTGATTGTCCTGACGAAGAAACGGGTACGTCTAGACACTGGTAGACATAAAAATTCTGGTAAGTGGTTAAATACTAATATTACTAACATTTTTGTAAAAAAAAGTCAAAATGAATAACCACAAAGTAAATGCTTTAAATATCAATAATATTGAGAATATAATTTATTTTAAAGCTACTTTATATGCAAAAATGATAAAGAATTTGAGCATCCGCGAATCTTATTTACTAACCCGTAAGCTGGGGATCGCATCTATTGTTGTTTTTTATAGAAGTACCGTTGACTGCGGATCGCATGCATAGTCGTTTTTCAACTTTAAGTACTTATATCAACACCTATGGATATTTTTTGCGCTTAAATTTGGTTTGAGGCATGGATAAATTAGTTTTCATTGATTTATTGTCATAAAATATAAAAATTATTTTAATTTAGTGTCAACTTTATCGTGAATACTTCCGGTCGGCTCGTGCTCCGCAGATACGACAGCCGCGTCTTCTATACAGCCGCCATACTTTAGGCCGCGAGTCCGTAAATGTTAATATTTTTGTGTAAATACACCTTAAAAACATAATAAGTAAAGTGCATTCTGTATTTTGAACATCTATGATGGATATCCGAAAGTTTCAATACAAAAAATACGCAAAAATATGTTTTTTTGTCAAAAATATTGTAATGTAAAATAATCCAGCACGGGACGGAAGTTTGACACTCGAAATCGAGCAGCTTAGAGGTAAAACTAAGTAAATACGTACACAAAAATAAGTTCACTATATTTTTCTGTTTTATTTCGTTTAAAAAAGTTAAATTTCAGGGGGGCCATGCGTAATGGGTCAAATAAGTTTTGGGAACTCAGGATTTCAATTATCATTTTTTTTTGCTATATTTAACATACACTCTTGGTTTTGTTACCGAACAACGGTGTAAAGTAGCCATACAAAACGATGAACTTGTAAATAAAAATATATTTCAAAATTTGGTGAAATACTATCCGTTTGTATGTCATTGAAATATAACATATCCTCATATTAATATTAATGTATTCAGAGAAGTCCCACCGGTCGGGTTGTTGCATTATGCAAGGCGCCACTCGATCATGTTGAGGTGTCGGGTTCTAGTCTCGGGAGAGCGCAAAACTGTACTTTCTGAACTGAAACTTGCCCGAATTTTGAATGGGGTGCATATTGTTACTTTGAAATATCATTATTTTTTTATTTTATTTTTGTCCGCCTCCGTAGTGTAATGGTCAGCACGCTCGGCTACCGTTCTGGAGATCCCGGGTTCGATTCCCAAGGAGGGTGAAATAAATATAAGTGATTTTTTTACTGTAATATTTATTCCATATTAACATGGACTGGTATCTGAAGCGGAGGGCTGATCACCTTTCCTTCATGTGTAAACGATCAAGATAACACTGCGTTTATATGACACAGTGCCCTATGCACCATTGGGGTGCGGATAAGGGTTTTATATATATATATATTTTATATTTTCATTTATTTTTTATTGGAAAACCAACAGAATATTTCGATAAAAATAACATAATATGATAAAATACAAAAAAATAACAATTCCGATTATAGGTTTCCACCTAAGTAATCTAAAAATAAAACAATTCAAATAAACTGTCATAAAAGTATAACTATATAGAACATTTCTTTATCAACTGGTCAAATAGACAACAACAATATTACTTTTAAACGTATTAAAAGAAACATTATTGATCTCTATTTTATTAAGCATTTCATTGCACATATCGCAGTAAATTGTTTTATAAATATTTGAATTATGTGAATTCGTGCAAAAAATATTTGACGCACATACAACGTTACATCAGTGTAAAGACATGATAACAGAAGTGGACTGGAATAACTAGGGAATTTTTGCTAGTTTACGCATAGTTCCAACATACATAGAAAGGAGATTTAATGCTGGGGACAGAGTGAATGGTGCACTAAAATCAGTTTTAGCAAATAAAAATCTATCGGCGAAAGCTAAACTGGCAGTACACAACGGAGTCCTGATTCGAACCCTTGTATGTGGACGCGAAGCATGGAGTTGGCAAAGGAAGGATGAAAGCAGACTGAATGCAGTCGAAATACGATCCCTCTGACGAATGTGTTGCAAAACGATGTTTGATAGATGTTCGAATGATGAAATACGGAAAGATTGCAAGGCTGAGAAAAGCACTATCGATAAAATTAAGAAAAGTGTGTTGAGACGGTTTGGACATGTGGAACGTATGAGTGAGGAAAGAACGGTTAAACAAATTTATGATGCGAATGTAGTTGGAAAAAGAAGCAGAGGAAGACCTAGGAAATCTTGGCACAATCAGGTATGTCAAATACTTGAAAGCGGCCGAGTCAGGAGTCGTAATAATCGTCGGGTTTGTATGAGGAGATGCATGAATGTAGAAAAATCGTGTGGCGTTCGATTCTCTCTGTCTACCCCTCCGGGGAAGCAGCGTGATGTTTAGTTATTTAGTTAGTTTTGTTTCAACTTGATATGGAATATCTATCATCCCTCTTTTATATGAAAGAAGACGGAAGTATGTGCATCCATCAACAATGGGCAGAATGGTGAACGTTACACAAGTGTGTGAAGTGATCACTTAAGCCAGCCAAATGCCAGGTCGTAAGCCTTGGGATGTCAGACTTCCAACTGCTTACATGTAAAAGAGGAATGATAAATGTTTCATATCAAGTTGAGACAACTATACTATTGACTGACCGAATTTTCTTTCTTTTACTCCAGGGTTAGGGTACACCGCACCCTCGGTCTTTCTCTGCTTCTACTACCAACCACATAAATTTGTTCAACACTCCTTTCTTCACTCATTCGATTCATATGTACAAACCATCTCAACACTCACCTTTCTTAATTTTATCGATACTGTTTATATCAGCCTTGCATTCTTTCCTTATATAACACCATTTGAACATCGGTCAAACAACTTCAATTATTCTTTTTCTTCTAACCCTTATCCGTATCCAATGGTGCATAGGGCACTTCAGCGTATAAACGCAGAGTTATCTTGATCGTTACTTAAATGAAGCCTAGGTGATTACTCCTGCGCTTCGGTGACTAGCCCAGGGTGATAAATATTAGAGTGTAAAATCACAAATATTTATTTTCACCCCCCCTGGGAATCAAACCCGGGACCACCAGCACGGTATCTAAATACGCTATCTTACCGAATAAGTTCATATATATATATATATATATATATATATATATATATATATATATATATATATATATATATATATATATATATATATATATTTTTATATATATATATATATATATATATATATATATATATATATATATATATATATATATATATATATATATATATATATATTTAGGAAACTTTTAGATACTAATTACAATATTAATATTATTTATTATATTAGACACTGCAGTAATCACTCTACGTCAATATTATAGTCTCGATAGGCCTAAAAAATTTATGACAAAAAAATAAGTTTAAAAAAAAAACGGAAACTTTTAATTGGATATTTTGAGATGTATTTATTATATTTCATTTAGTTTTCCGCTTTTGGGTTCCTCAGAATTTCTTCAATGACCAATTTTAAAATCATCAAATTTCCTTTATTTCCGAAATCACATCCTTATTTGCAAAAGTCTCATTCAATTTCCCATTCAGAATTCAATTTTTTGGTCCTCTGAAAAGTCTATTCACATATCTATTCCTATTCATTCCCGTTTTCTAAATGCGAATTCAAGCACTCCTCTCCTTACAATTTCTACATAGATGCTCATTCCCCCGGGAACATATTCAGGGATACATCAATATGTCCATATCCATTTGTCAGGTTCGAATAGGCGATGAAGATACTTATTGTCTACTATGGGATGAAGCCAAATCGCTCCTTAGAAAATGCCTAGATTATCGCTTGGACTTTTCTCAAAATACGAAATAGTAACACGAAAACAGATGTCGGGTTGTGGTTCCGTGGTTAGTATCGTGGACTCTTAAGTCAGTTTCTCGGTTCGAACCCACTCTACCGCGATTTGATACCTATTTCTAATAATGAGCCGCTAAGGCTCACAGAAATAGTGCGGAATTTAAATAATTGTGTGAATAATAAAACACAAATACATTTTTCTCTTTTTTGGAAAAAAAAATCCCATCAATTATATAAAATTCTTTTTATACAGCATTTTGGGCGTGTCTAAATCCTTCTTCACATATCTGGGTTTCTCAAGTTTTTATTTTATGAATTTTTAGTTGGAAGAGTTTTTTAAAAATAAAGACATTAGTACTTTGCAATTTTAAAATCAATTATGCTGTTCTCTTCTCCAATACAGAGACTAAGCTCCTGTGCTTGGAGAGGGACTTATCATTTTTTTATGTTTGTGGGTGATATAATTTTTTATTGTGTTTTTTTTTTTATTTCCACTTTATTTTGGGTGATTTATACATTTTGACATCTCGACACAGACATGTGTGTAAGATTCCCTCAAACTATTTCATATACTAAGACACGCATGAAAATATCATTGATTTTTTTATTAAAACTTTTATTTATTACATTTGTTCTTTTATTAACAATATTTTGAATGCGTTAAAATTTTCAATTTAAAATTCAGGGGCATTCTGGAGTAAGCGATTACAAATTAAGAGTAATTTTCACAAATATTTTTTATTGATATTTCAAAATATGTCACATGTAAAATTGTAAAGAAAATACAGAATTAGTGTCCAAAAATTAGGAAACAATAAAAATATTATGGCTTTTTTTCACATTTCGACGCAGATGAAGAAGAATATACAAGTCTGGGTAATTAAAGGGCTTAAGACCTGTCATAGTCTGGTTTAAGTGATTACTTTATACAATTGCAACATTCACCATTCTACCCATGATTGACGACCATACTGTTCCAATTTTTGTGAAGTTATATGTGTATGATACGATTCCATCATCGGGTCATGTGCGAGTTCGCGGGCAGTAACCCAGCCCATGACAGGTCGTAAGCCGTGCAAATATCCAGACATCCATTTCCTTCTTCATCTATGTTGAGATGTCAAAAAGTTCTCCTTTATCAAGTTACACCGGACTTTAAATTTTAGAGATAAATATGGTTGAAATCCTTATTTCATTTATGTCCCTAATTGAAATGTTTTCTAGGGATGGAAAGGTTTTGTAGTCGTGGAAGCGACTTGATTGTAAGTAAGTCAAGTGTTTTTGAAATTGTGAAAAAGAAAAAACAAACCTTTAGAGTAAATATTGACCGCTGTTAATCTATATATCGCTCACTCCTTTCAACTACGTCATATTTAAAAAAAAAAAGATTTTTAAGGAGGTCGTTTTTAAAGTTTTAAAATATGATAAAATGTATTAAAAATAAATATCAAGCCACTTATTGAACTTTTTACAGTGCAACATATCTTTTTAGGTAAAACCTGAATGTTTTTTCTCCATTTGAAAAGTCCGCCTCCGTAGTGTAATGGTCAGCACGCTCGGCTACCGTTCTGGAGGTCCCGGGTTCGATTCCCAAGGGGGGTAAAAATAAAATATAAGTGATTTTTTCACTGTAATATTTATTCAATATTACCATGGACTGGTACCTGAAGCGGAGGGCTGATCACCTTTCCTTCATGTGTAAAACGATCATGATAACACTGCGTTTATAAGACTATGCACCATTGGGGTGCGGATAAGGGTTTTATTATTATTAAATTTAAAAAATAATTAAAAAATACATTTTCTTCAAAATGCAAAACAACAATTTCTACCCTGTAGCGGGTAAATATTAAGTTTAAAATATGCTGCTTTTGCTGGGATATAGTGCATTTTCTGGGCATTCCGAAAACATGCAAAACTGAAAATTGAAGATTTTTGATATTTGGCGTTGTTGAAAGGAGCGAGCGATATGGGTTATTATATGATGTCGTGATCGGTTAAATTATTAAATTATATGATTAAATTATATTAAATTATATGATGTCGTAATCGGTTAAATTTTACCTGGAATGTAACTCTATTCCTGGAATGATTCAGCCATATTGTGAGAGCCCTGTAGAGTGGGTATCTTTGGGTTTGAACTACTGGAAACCTGAATCCACACAGCTCGCAGCTGCATCGTCCAGCTATGGACAGCCAACGCTCCAGGCAAGATACGTGAACGAGGCCTAAGGACCCCTTGCAGAAGCAGGGAGATATCAACCTGGAAAGAGAAAAAAAAAATTATTAACCGGATCCATGTGGCTCGCATAGCCGTATATGTTTTAACAAAACATGCCCCATACGCGGCTGACATAAGCGTAAGTATGTGTTTTTACTTTGCTCCAAGTTTCGAACCTCAGTTCAACTTGGGAGGGATTTTTTCATGATACGGAACTTTAGATAAAATAATACGTCAATCCTTGGCCTTATGACATCTGTTGAAATATCTGACTAATGATTTGTAACATCACAAGGATAAATAAAAGAACAGATCCCTGATTTTTCTCGAGGTCGGTAATTAGTCCGCGCCATAATCATGCCCTATATCTGTCTCACTCTTGACAAGTTAAACACTTCTTGAGTTTTATTTTACACGATTAGTTTCGAAAACTACAGATATTTTCATCAACAGATGATCACAAAACTAACGGGTGAAAAAATCATTCAGGTTCTGGTAGAGATGGGTGGGGTGATAACTAGAAGAAGGGAGGTTAAAGGGTGGGACTTGGTTTAGTGGGAACATAGACAATAATGGTGAGAAGTTTTGGAAAAGCATATTATTGATTTATATTTATTTTTTCTATCTTTTTTGTGTGTATATTAGGTTAAAATGGATAAAAACAATAAAAAATGTAAGCAAAAAGACCTCCACCGCCAAGATATAAAAGGTGGCTTGGTGGGTCTCTGCAAAAATATTTTAAATATGTTAATAATTGTTTTTTAAATAAATGTATACAATTTATGTAAAAAAATGTTTTCCACGGTCTAACTCTACTCCTATTTCCAACTTTTTTCGCCTCATAAATTTATTAAACTGTTATTTCTTCACTCATTCATTCTATATGCCCAAAAACATGTTTATGTTATGTCGTTTCAACACACCTTTCTTAACTTGAACTATAATGCTTATCTCGGCCTTGCATTCCACATTTATATCACCATTCAAACATCTATCATACATACATCGTTTTACCACACATTCGTGACATCGCATTTCGACAGCATTCGGTCTACTTTCATCATTATTTTGTCAACTCCATGTTTTATTCTCGGTGATTGGATTTGCTGTAACTGATTTCAGTGCATTATTTACTTTGTTCCTAGCACTCACTCTCTAATCCATATCTTATCAATCTTTGCTTCCCTAGAACATACTTCTTAAGTATACGAAATCATCTACCTCATCCAAAATTTTCCCATTTGTGGTACTTCTATTTTATTTTGAGATCTACATTCATCTCTTTTAGCAAAATAAAATCTAAAGTAACATATAATCTAAATATTTCCAATACCGTTTATCCCAGTAAACCTCTGTTTCTCTCTCTCTTGCTGCTCGATGTGTGTGAAGGAGACGTGTATTTACCAGTGCTTACTATTTGTTATTATAGTATTATTTTATGTTTAAGACTTTTTGTTTCTCTATTAGTGTATTCATTAGTGTATTTTTATTTTAGATACTGCATATATATATTATGTTAAAGGCTTTAGCCTTTCAATAAATTAATTAATTAATATAACGGTGAGATTAAGTATCGCGTAATCAGAGCGAATGTTTTGGAGGGTAAATGTTTTAAATTGTATTTTTACTTAATAATGACTCATTTCAGTCATTTCCGCTGGTTAAAATGTAAGAAGACAATTACACAGCCACTTATAGGATTGAGGCAAGAGCAGATACTTCCAGAACAAATTCGACTTCGAAACTCCGAGATGAAGACTCTCCGATCCATAACTGGAAACACATTTCGAGACCGAGTAAGAAATACCGACATCCGGAGCATGTGTAAGACGGAGGATATCGTGAGGTGGGGACGACAACAAAGGCGATACTGGAAGGAACATATAAACAGAATGTCAGAAGACAGACTTCTACGTATCGCCCTCCAAGGCAACCCTGAACGACGCAGACCCCCAGACAGACCTCCGAAAAGATGGACAGACAGCTGGGAGTCGACATCCCAAGAGCGACATGCGGAGGCACAAACATATCCCTTGGATCTTTAAAAAGAAGAAGAAGACAATTTAAAACATTAACCCCCTATAACGTTCACTCCGATAACGCGGTACCAATCTCAGCGTTATAGGGAGGTGTACTCTATTACCTTTCTCGGCCGCACATCATACAAATCCGACACAGTTCAGTCCCAGTACTGGATGACGAATTTTCTCGAGGAAGACTTATGCTGGACCATGTGGACACAAAAGGTTGCACGTTACATTCCGATGAGGATCTTTCTAGTTTCGAACTTTTCGAAGATTCTTTGCGAACAGTGTCCAATGGAATAGCTTCGTCTACAGTGGGATGAACAAGTTGCCGGCTTAGTATGACTTCCTTTGATGTTTCAAAAGCATTTTGAGGAGTTTTTACTTTCGTTTTATCATGGTTTGATGCAATAGTTGTAAGCGTAATGGCACCTGAAAATTAAAAATAAATATGAATAAAGGATGACATGTCGCTCACTCCTTTCAAGAACGTCATTAATCAAAAATCATCAATTTTCAGTTGTGCATGTTTTCGAAATGCCCAGAAAATGAACTATATCCCAGCAAAAGAGGCATATTTTTAACTAAATATTTATGCGCTACAGGGCAGAAAATTTTGTTCTTGCATTTTGAAGAAAAGGTATTGTTTAATTATTTTTTTGAATAAACTTAATATTTTTCATGCAAAATTCTCCGGGTAGCATTAATGTTTAAAAGATTTGTCTATCTTTATATAAAATATTATGAAATAGAGAATTTTAACTGTTTTTACATTTTTTCAGTATTAAAAAAAACACGAGACGCAAACCGATAATGACGTCATATTAATTTTTGACCTATCCCCGCTCTCTGATTGACCAATATGGGTCAGAAGGCAAGTTCCATGAATATAGCGGAATTTGAAATACAACACTGTTTTTAAGTATTTTTTAGCATGTTTTTCAAGTATATAAAAATTTTAAACAATAATACCCACAATTGGCATTACTAAAAAGTATTTATTTTAAAATCTTATAAAATTGGATCTGGCGGATTTTGAATGTAGGCGACACACATATAGAGTCTTGTTCTTCCTGGATTCATCCCAACTTATCGTTTTTGTAGACTGTTAGGGCCAGCTCTTTTCGTCCTCAAGCTGTATGTTTTTCTATCATATACATACAACGTCACCTAGGCCATGCCTACGAATCATGTTATCTTTCTGTAGCATCCATGAATCGTTTGGTCTTCCTCTAGATGTCGTTCGAGGAAGATCCATGGCGATCGCCTGGTTTACAATATGTTCAGGTTCTCTACGTCTTATGTGCCCATACCATCCCAATTGCCTTTCTTCTACCTTGCTATCGTTACACCAAGTTACACCCAGGCTCCCACGAATGCGTGAAATCTTTATTTTATCTCTAGAGGATACTCCAGCTGACCATCTAAGCATTCGCATTCCAGCAGTTTCTAGTTGCCTTTAGTAGGTTTTATACATCGTCCAGGATTTGGAGCCAACATCTTGCCGCACATTTGTCTGAGAGAACGCATTTTGACTGCATTCAGTCCACTTTCATCCTTCTTTTGCTAACTCTTTGCTTCACTTTCAAACATAAAATTAATTAATTAATTATTTGCAATATAAAGTTTTTTTAGAGTTTAAAAATATTTATTATTATTATTTTAATATGAATTGTCTATCCTTTAAAAATATTTTTATAAAAAAACACATTTAATCTAATTGATGTCTAGAGATAATTTACATATGGAAATATTATAAAATAAAAATAGAAATATCTGAAAATTTTACAAAATATAATTAAGAAACATTAATTGATAAAACTCTATAAGGTAAGTAATTTGACAGAAAATAATAGATTTTATTTATTATTTTCTAAAACCGGTAGTCACAAAAAGTGGTATTACACAAAGTAAACAATGGATGGTAAGGAGAGTGAAAATGATAGAATCTAAAGCAATAATATATGAAATTTGACAAAGTAAAAAAAATGTATAAAAAACTCTTAATCAAAAAAAAGCTCTAACAAGCTCCTACCTATTTTAAAAATCCACTTTTGTACAATGTATAATGTAAGACGGGAACAAATACCACAATGAATAAATTTAATAAGCAAAATGATGAAAATAATTATACCTTTTGTTGTTATCGGTTCATCATTTATTTCATCATTTTTTGAAGTCCCGGCTTCGTTTTGAGAATTCACACTGTTAACAATCAATTTTGAGGTTCCTGGATTTTCAGAATTTGTAGCTACAGCTGTCGTCGAGCAAATGGTCGGGTCGGACTTGGATTTGACAGAAGCCTGTCGACAAACATGCACCCCTGGTATCTCGACTCGGCTAGCTAAGCATAATCTTGAATTTGGAGTGGGTACCTCACACACTGTTTCTGATTCTCTACCATTTAAATTCATCTTAAATATAATTGATTTGTTTTATAAATACTTAGTCAAATAAATTATTGTAGGACTTGTTTGGGTAGCATATATTAAATGCTTTTGAGTACATTGTGATTTTTTATCGTAAACGGTGAATTTTGGGATTATCAGAAATAGCGAATATTTTGTATTGACATCAATTTGAATTCGGATTATTTCAAAACATGAAAATACAGGTAATTCGATTTCTACAACTTATTTATGAAGACAGTAGGTACTGTATATTTGGGTACCTACGTTGGTTTAAATACATGTATTCATTTAAACATATTACATACATAAGTCACATATATAATATTCTCGATGAATTATTTCCATTACTTGTTTCGGGACATAGGATTAAGGTTAACAAGTATAAAAAATCAAATAAAATCGTAAAAAAAAAAAAATTATGTTAAATATAAAGCAATATGTAAGTATAAAGTAAGATGCAAGAGCTTTCTCTTTATTGGTGGGAACTAAATTTTAAATTTTATGTTTGTTAGTAGAAACGTTTAGAAAATGAATAAAAATTATTAAAAAAAAAACTTTTGTAACCATATTAAATAAAAAAAAAGACATTTCAAGGAAAAAAATCCAAAATAGAACTAATTAGTAACACAGATATCTTTGCAATAAGTATTTTTTTAGCTCATTGCACAGTAAAAAGTTCAATATGTGGCTTGATATTTATTTTTAATACGTTTTTTTTTTATGTTCTCAAACTTTAAAAACGATCCAAAAATAAATATTTTAAGATATATTTTACAAGCTTGTTTGATATCCTTATGGTTGGGGTAGATTTTTAATAATTTACAAACAACGAAAACCAAATTCAATTGTTTGGTAAAGTTTTTTTCCTAGGCGCCGTATTTACAAACACTGTTTCATGACAGCTGTCACCAACATAAATCCAGCATTCCCAGACCCGACAAAATGTAAAAATAGGTGTTTGTTTTACAAGAGGAAGGTATTTTGTCAGAGGGCTATTTTTGATGACTTGTTATGGGTCAGTGATTCACTACAGTATATTATTTTTTAGATTTATTTCCTTGTATTATATTAAAACATGATTTTACTAGTTAGCTGTCCGTATTTCAAATGTATTATTTATGAAATCTTTACCCTCTATGACATACATTTCGCTCACTCCTTTCAACAACGTCATAAGTATATTAAAAAAAAAAGGTTTTTCAGGAGATCGTTTTTAAAGTTTAAAAATATAATAAAATGTATTAAAAGTAAATGTCAAGCCACTTAAGTACTATCAATACATTTAAGAAATAAGAGTTGTAAAATGCATGTATATTTGTATTTAATTTTTAAGAAAAACTTAGTAGGAAACACCATGTGCATGAATGATTTATTATTAAAACATCGATTATTCGATTTTCCCGAAGAATTAATTCGCAAAATGAATGGTTAATAAAAGTGTTTCAAGTTTCTCCAAATCACGGCTACTGATTTCTATTCTGGAAGGTCAGTTATGTGGAAGGTTTATTGGAAAAGTTTTACCTTAAGTTAATCCTGAGTCACGAAAGTACACAGAAAAACTTCCAATTTGAGTTTATTGGATCAAGGTTCTGACAATCCAACGTGATTTACAATAGCATCGGAACCAAAATTACAATCAGCAATTACGCTAGAGAAAGGTAACATGGGAATTTATTCATTGAATTGTAGAAATCGAACATACCTTTTTGGGGTCAGTTATAATATTTTGGTGTATAAAAGATAAATTGAGGACATATATTTGTATAGAATAGATATTTTTATTGTATTTAATACATTAAATTAAATATTGTATTGAACATACCTTATTGAGGTCTTTAGATTGAAGTTCTGATTATCCAATGTAAATTACAATAGCATTAGAACTAAAATTATGATCAGCAATCAGTCTCGAGAAAGGTAACATGGGAATTTATTCATTAAATTTTGGAAATCGAATGTACTTTTTTGGGGTCAGTTATAATATTTTGGTGTATAAAAGATAAATTGAGGACATATATTTGTATAGAATAGATATTTTTATTGTATTTAATACATTAAATTAAATATAGTGTATTATTTTTTAACATCTCATCAAAGATGAAGAAGAATGTGGAAGTCTGGGCATTTACGAGGCCCAATTAATATTCAATTTAATTTTAAGCCCCGTAAATGCCCAGACTTCTATACTCTTCTCCATCTTTGATGAGATGTCAAAAATAATATGAAAATGACTCCTGTAATTGGAGCTAATCTAGATTTTGTGAACAAGTATTTGGACACACTCAAAATTTTGTAAATAGTGTAAATAGTGTAATTTTTGTAATTTTTGAGTGTATTGAACGTACCTTATTCAGGTCTTTAGGTTAAAGTTCTGATTATCCAATGTGAATTACAATAGCATTAGAACTAAAATTAAAATCAGCAATCAGGCTCGAAAAAGGTAACATGGGAATTTATTCATTAAATTTTGGAAATCAAACATACTTTTTTGAGGCCAGTTCTAATAGTTTGATGTGTAAAATACAAATTGAGTAGAAGAAAATAAGTTATTTCGTTTATTTATTCCTAAGCGTAAAGGGGGGAGGTATTCTTACTTCTTGCACACTCGTGCACTTATTTGATTACGAGTACGTCTGCAGCTGATAAGTCTCAGCCACCCTGAAACACGGACCAAACTTTAAACTTTTCACTGGTTCCGGTAAACTTTTCAAAACCTGACTTCCGCCTCATTAGCGGAAACGGAACAAGACCAGCGTACAAAGAAAATAAATATATAATTACCTATTTCACAAATTTTATTAAAATTTTTATTTTTTGCAACCTCTAATTTTATGTTTTTTTTTTGTAAAATAAAGCATATCCCTGTTAGAATTACAAACAAAAAATTTTCATTGATTGATTACGCAGTTACTTAATGGTAAAATTCATCCATTTTAGTTAATGTTTTACTTGGTAAACACCACTATTTCTTAAAATCTATCGTGACACGTGTTTCGATGCATTCCGCATTGTTTTCAAATCATACTTATACTAAAACTGTCACGTCGATAAGTAATAACTGTCGAAAATTGATTTGTAAAAGTATTTTTTTTTGTTTTTGTTATTGTTTTATAACATAAAATGCAGTTTCACCAATAAATGTCATAACGAAAGTTATATCTTATTTTTGTATATATATATATATATATATATATATATATATATATATATATATATATATATATATATATATATATATATATATATATATATATATATATATATACATATATATATTTATATATATATACATATATTTATTTATAAATATATTTATTTGGGATTTAAAAAAAATATTAACTGAGCGGGGCTGAGCCACATCAATGAGTGGTCATAGTACAGCTAGCATAATATTTAACAGAGACGATGAAGTTTTCGAGGATGTAACATAGGAATTTAAGGTCACAGGTTACTGGGTAACATTCCAAGATGGAAGAAAAATGTCTTTGCCATGATCCAACTTTTATCGCATCCACAATTTACATTGGAGTTAGTAGAGTCGACATCTATGGTAACTGCACACCCTCATAGCGTCCGTGGATTACAGGGGATGGTTTATTGATGATTCAAGTGATACTCAGAGCTGAGGACAAAACCCCTTCAACCTGTTCGCTGCCACGAGCGCGTTAACGCGCTCTCCAATTCCGTGCTCGCCAGGCCGGCCTTAAAAATGAGCGCGTAAACGCGCTCTCCTTTGAACTTGTCGCAAGTCAATACCAAATCCGATTTAAATCTCTTTTAATTAGAATATATAGAGACATCAAATCAAGAAACAATAAAATATTATAATTTACCGATATTATCAAAGTTAGTCATCTCGCTAAAAGCTTTTACTGATGATAGTCAATATGTGTATGATACAAGGTTACCGACTACATTTTTTATATTTTTATGCAATATTAACATTTATTTTAATCCTTTTCTAATCTAAGTTAACATTAAAAAAATAATGAACAAACATATTTTATAAACACAGTTATATTCCGATATATTTATTAGTAAATGTGTTTTCTATACCAAGATGTGACAACCCTGACATTTTGTGTAAACGGCAGCTCAAACGCCACTCGGTGGATATATTTGGTAAATTTTCATTTTGTCCTTTATTCATTCAAACATTTATCCGCACCCTAATGGTGCATAGGGCACTGTATCATTTAAACGCAGTGTTATCTTGATCATTAACACACAAAGGAAAGGTGTAAAGGTGATGAGGAGGTAATATTGAATAGATATTAGAGTGAAAAAATCACTTATATTTATTAGACCCCTTCTGGGAATCAAACCCGGGACCTCCAGAACGGTAGCCGAGCACTCTGACCATTACGCTACGGAGACGGACAATATCCTTTATACCTGTATAAAAAATATATGTTTTTTTAGGTTTCATTTTGTGCTGCCTTATGAATACTTTCCGGAATTGAAAGGGTTAAAGAAATGAAATAGAGAAGGAACAATAATAACTAACTAACTAACTAACCATCACGCCGCTTCCCCGCAGGGGTAGGCATAGAGAATAGAGCGCCACACTACTCTGTCCTTGCAAACATTCTTAGCCTCTTCCACGTTCATGCATCTCCTCATTACGACTCCTAACCTGACCACTTTCAAGTATTTGGCATACCTGATCGTGCCATGTTTTTCTCGGTCTTCCTCTGCTTCTTTTCCCGCTAACATTCGCCTCATAAATTTGTTTAACCGTTCTTTCCTCAATCATTCGTTCTACATGTCCAAACCATCTCAACACACCTTTCTTAATTTTATCGATCAGCTTTGCATTCCTTCCTTATTTCACTATTCGTACATCTATCATACATCGTTTTGTCGCACATTCTTCTGAGAGATCGCATTTCGACTGCATTTAGTCTACTTTCATCCTTCAAACAATAATTGGTACAGGAAAATTATAAATCAGGAATGCCTTGAATACTTAGCGTAGAGTACTTATACTTATATGCTTGTGTAATTAACCAAAGTAAACACGTCCCTTGAGGTGGAAATTGTACCATAAGAACAGAGGCATAAAACTTTTACCTGTAGCATCCCCCGTGTATAAAATTCCTCCTGTATTTCCCATAAGTTAGAAACAAGCTATGCCTGGCGTTGATGTGGCTCAGTCTGGTTAGATGAAAAAGAAAGAAAATAGAAAACAAACACTTTTCTTGTGTTTAATTTCAATACATCTAAATTATACAACAGTGCAATCGGAGATAAGTAGGAAATTTTAAGAGAGCAGCCGTGACGTAGTTGGGTGGATGCTTTACGGCAAAACTGGCGTTTCTGGTTCAATTCCTACCAGTTACAAAATGAATTAAATATAAATATTTTGTGTTTCGAATATTGAAAGCATTAACTTTGTGGATCATATTGATATATTATTTCGAGAAATAAAAATACTTTGTGTTCTGATCCACTCACATTTTTATTAACCAACTAGTTTCGGCAACAACCTGTTGCCCTCTTCAGGGTTTAAGTAAGTAATTTAAGATAGTTAGTAATAAATTATTATTACAAACACCCAGACCAATTTAAAATATATAAATATTTCAAATTGGTCTGGGTGTTTGTAATGTATTTTTCACATTTATTGTACCTTCTTTATCCTTACTATCCTACCTGCAGACAAGCCCATAAAAGTATATATTTTACGGGTTATTCCTAAAAACAGTGACAGCAGATGTCAAGAAGCACGCTGTATGCTAGGAGTTAAATTTAGTTCCGTGTTGTTTTTGTTTTTTATTTTTTGTACTTTCTTTTTCTTGTTTATTATTTTTTTCATATAAATTCAACATGTTTCGTTGCTATTGCAGTAAAAATAAGCTGTTTTTCAAAGAAGTATATTTTAAAGTATCACAGATGAAAACACCAATCACAGTATTTATTTAAATATATAAAAACACTCACGTCTTTAAAAGCAACATTATCTCAACAATTTATATTATCCACTGACACTTCGTGATGGAATTGCATTTTTAATTTATTATTAGATTAAAACCAATATTTTTAGCTTTTCCACTTTTTTATTTGACCAGCGACCGGGTTTCGTCGTTACCGACATCATCAGACTGGTGAGAGGCTATACAAATTGTTATGTTATATATAAAAGAAGGCAGGAGTTGATAACTATGATTTGATATAATTTTATGAGAAATTAATTTAATTTGAGTGAATTTAAGTATTGTACGATATTTAAAATATTTTTTATAAAGGTTTTTTTTGTATTGAAAGCACGATTTTATATAAAGTTATAATAGATTTGCATTTTTTGTAAATGAATTTAAATTATGTAACGAGGTATCAGGAAATGCTGGTTGACGGCTCCTTCCACTAAGCTGTGGTTCTCCCCCCCCGGACAACCACAGCTTAGTGGAAGGAGCCGTCAACCAGCATTTCCTGATACCTCGTTACATAATTTAAATTCATTTACAAAAAATGCAAATCTATTATAACTTTATATAAAATCGTGTTTCAATACAAAAAAAACCTTTATAAAAAATATTTTAAATATCGTACAATACTTAAATTCACTCAAATTAAATTAATTTCTCATAAAATTATATCAAATCATAGTTATCAACTCCTGCCTTCTTTTATATGTAACATAACAATTTGTATAGCCTCTCACCAGTCTGATGATGTCGGTAACGACGAAACCCGGTCGCTGGTCAAATAAAAAAGTGGAAAAGCTAAAAATATTGGTTTTAATCTAATAATAAATTATCTCAACAATTCAATGCAATCTGCAAATTACTTGGGGATATTTAAGATTATGAACAAACGGCATTTAACATTTTAATTTAAATAGATAAATTACACCGCAAAGTGCCACTGAAATGCCGAATTGAAATAAATCCACTGTTATTTTGTTGTAAATTAAGGACCATTGATTACCTATAACATTAAGAAGCCTATTAAACACTTACTCGTATGAATAATATGTTTTTATTTCGTCTGAAGATTTTAAGTACCCAGTATGTATACATTATACGGCCCTTTAATAACTCGTGTAATAAGGGTTACCATTAAATCACTTGCGGTTTTGTTAGAAGCTCAACCCTTGACCCATGCGGCCAAACGCTTGCACTGAAACCTTTTACGGAACCATTTCAAATGGCTAATATAACTGACCCCACCTAAAGACGAAATAATCTGAAAAGGACTCTAAATTCTACATAAGTAACCTAATTACACATACATATGTTTATATTATTTTTTGACATCTCATCAAAGATGAAGAAGAATATGGAAGTCACTTTACACACGTGTAACATTCACCAATTCTACCCATTATTGACAACCACACTACTCAAATTCTTGGAAGTTCTATATATATGAACCAATTTAGAAACCTTGTTCTTGAATCACTAGAACTTCACTAGAGACATCTATTGGTGAGATGTAAAGAAGCTTTTTACTAAGCAGAAACTCTTATATTAGTATGTGAGATCCGAATCCTGGATTATAATCACACACATGAGAAACGCCAGAAAGTACCATTTTCATTTTTATTATTAAGCTTATAATTTGACCAGATAATTTATTTACAACATTTTGAGTGTGTCCAAATACTTGTTCAAAAAATCTGGATTATCTCCAATTACAGGAGTTATATTATTCTATTATATTATTATAATATTTTAGTTATATTATTTTCATATTCTTCTTCATCTTTGATGAGATATCAAAAAATAATATGAAAATAACTCCTGTAATTGGAGATAATCCAGATTTTGTGAACAAGTATTTGGACACACTCAAAATGTTGTAAATACATATGTTTAAATGATAAAAAATAGATAAATAAGGAAAAAGGATCATGTCTTCTTATCGACGTGCCCTACGTAAAGTGCTCTAACTACATTTTTGTCAATTTTGAGATTGATTTGGTGTATGTTATCAACTGACCGTTTTCTATAAATATAAACAAACAAACAAAAATATATGAAATAAATTATGCCTAGTTTTCAGGCGTATAAGACGCTATCTATATCGAATTTTCGAAATGAACTGAACTCTTAAAACGCTAACTACTTAATTTTGACAAAGCATAATGTTTTGAAACGATTCAATACATTATTTCATCGTGTTTTTGAATGTTTAGTACTAGTTTAAAATTTCAGATAAAACCATCAATTAATAAAAAAAAATACGTCGAAAAAATCTTCTAAGCTCTCTCCTGTAAAGTAACAGATTTGCAGATAGAGTATTTTACGTAGGGGTCGTCGTTATATTTCTAACCCCTATCTACACCAAATGGTGCAAAGGGTACTGTATCACGTGAATACAATGTTATGTTGAGTTTGTTTGTTTAACATAAAATTCATTTGATAAATTCTAAAAAGGGAATTTAATATATAATACAAAATTAAAAACAATATAAAAACATGCTGAGATATAATATGATTGACACGTCGTGATAAGTAATTTTGTCAAGTTCGTCTATGTGAGATATTTTTTCAAGATAAATAATCAATATTTATAGATTTTTTTTCAAAACCTTGTACCACATTTTATAAACATTTTATTCTTCATCATACCAAATTACAATAAAATATTTACAATAAAAATAAATTGTTGATGATATGCATTCAAATACGGCATGGCCGAATAATGCGATTTAATTCAGATCTACCCACTTTCATAATTCATTTATGAGTATCTCTTTTAAACTTTTAAACTTTGTTTAGTTATTTAAAGACTTTATAGGTAATTAAGACCAAAAGTTAAATTTTATTTGACGTAGATCTGTGTTTTGAATTTCCATACAGTGTGTTTATTATAATTTGCGTGCTTTACTCGGAGGTGCTTTCTTGTGATATATGGGAGTAATTCTTAAAGGCATATGTAAGGATTGTTTCATCGTATTGTTGTTTGAATGATGTATGTTGTTATTTGTTAGTAATTTCCCCTGTGGGAGTCCGTCTCAAAACTTCAAGTATTATTTTCATTTTTGATTTTTGGGCGAAAATGACATTATTTAATAATGTATTACTCGTACCACACTAACCAACAATCCTATACTGTTGAAATTACTAACATAAAGCAAATAATTTTTTGTTTTTTTTTTTCAAAATTAAAGACTTGTAAAGAAACCACTTAATGAGTTTTATTTCACTAAACACCACTAGTTTTGAAAATTAACAGATGTTCATCTACAAGTGAAAAGTAAAAGTAAAAAATAAAAAGTATAGTGTTTAATAAAAAAATCAACACGTCATTTCACAAAGTTTATACCAAATCAATAAATGAAAAAAAAATACTAATTCTTTTGTATTTAAGATATTACATATTTATTTAAAGCTTTTTTTGTTGTTGTATTTCCAGTTTGATAATCCTATTTTATGTTTTTGTCTATATCCTCTTCTTCTTCTTCATGAGCCCTCTGACCTCCACTGCTGGATATAGGCCTCATCCCCTTCTTTCCATTTCTTCCTGTCGGTTGCTACTTGCAGCCAGTTTCTACCCCCCACAGCAACTATGTCGTCGGATCATCTCTTTTGAGGTCTTCCGACACCTCTTTTGTTCTCCTTAGGTCCTTATCGTAATTTTTTTGTCTAAATATATATCTAAATATTCGATGTTGTCTACTTTTGTCACATCAGGGCAGTACGAGTACATATGTGTCGCCTGCTTTCAAAATCCGTAAGTCGATTTTACAAAAAATGCAAAATTCTCCGGGTAACATTTATGTTTAAAAGATTTGTCTATATTTAGATAAAATATTATGAAATAGAGAATTTTACCATTCTTTTAGAAAATTATTCAGTATTTAAAAAAGTCACGAGACACAAACGGATAATGAAGTCATCTTAATTTTTGACATATCCCCGCTCTCTGATTGGCCGATATGGGTCAGAAGGCAAGACTCATGAATATGGCAGAATATGAAATACAATGCTTTTTTAAGTATTTTTAGCAGGGTTTTTAAGTATGTAAATATTTTAAACAATGAAACCCACAATCGGCATTCCGATAGAGTATTTATTTTAAAATCTTATAAAATTGGATCTGGCGCATTTCGAAAGTAGGCGACATATATTGTATACTGTTATGATGAAAATAACCATTGTGGATTTTTAAATTACAATTGGCATTTCACAAAGTTTAACTGTTTACTTGAAACCATATTTTATTGATAATGTTTTTTTTGTATTTCTTTGAATTAAACCGGTTGAAAAAATAGCACCGAAAAAGTCGCTACGATCAATGTTTACGTTTTAAAAAAAATAATGTCAATATTTTTACATGCTAATTCGAGGGTCGTTATATAAAACTCCCGTGTTCAATTTGAAGAAAAAATAAACGAGGCGCCTGCTTCCCGTGGGAATATGTTAAATAAGCGGAAGAATTACAATAATGATGTACGCGAAAAAAGGTTAACACATCTGGCCAACAAATTCTCAAATTCCTCCTTAACATTCGCGGAGCGTTTCGGCAATACTGAAACGGTTTGTAATTAGTAAGAAAACTGGTTTACTGTAAATAAAAGAAGGCTTTATTCCTCATAGAGCGATAGTTTCAAGGCAGCTCACGTCTCCTAGGCCTATCCGAGGGGTGCAAAACTACTGCCTCACCACCCCTTGTGTTTTAAGCAAAGCTTTGAAGACCCTAGAAAATTTATAATGAAATAAATAACGGCAGAACTTTAAACTAGATGTTTTTTTGTTTACCTTAAGAGAGGGTGATTTTATAGACCTTCGTTCTTGGTGTTTGACTTGAATTATTAAATTCTAGTTTATAAAATTAACTTTTTTACTTTTCACCTTGAATTTTTTTAAAGCATTGCATCGTTATAAAAAAAATACTGGACTCAGTATTATATTTTTGATACTAGATCTCCAAACAAGAGTTTATAAAATATTATTTTCTCATTATATTGTTTACATTTTAATAACTGTATTAAATAGAGTTACATTTTGATTCAAACAATTTATTTGCATTAAAAAAGTAACGTTTTTGTTAACCTTTTAATTCTACTACAAAGTTGTATTTTTAAAACGTTATTTTTTTATTGCAAATATTGTACTTTCCAAAGGATCTGGATATCATGGAATTATACGGATCCTTTATGATTATTTAAATTTGTTACATCAAAGTATGATAAATATTACAAAAAATAACAATAAAAAATAAAACGAACAATTTTAATATATAAAATAAAAATGGACCGTGCAAAATTTAATATCTTAAATAATATATTTTAATTCGAATAATGGGCGATTTTTTCCCCTTACTGTACCTAAAGGTGCAAAAGGCACTTCAATGCATTGACTCAGTATTAAATTGATCATTAAGCATGGGGAAGGCATGAGGATCAGTCATGCGCTTCAAGTACCATTACAGGGTGATATGAAGTGTTAAAAATCACATAAATTTTTTCCCTCTTGCCTAAAAATTGAACTCGGTACCACTAGTGCGGAATTCAAACACTCTAACTAACATTTAACGGAGACAGACAGTAGAATGATAAAAGATAAAAATATGAGAATAACGAAATATAAACAGTAATATACAACATTTTGAATGTGTCCAAATACTTGTTCACAAAGCTTGCCTCATCCCACCATAGATTTCTCTAGTGAAGTCTATTGAGTTCAAGGACTGTGTTTCGGGTTTAATCAATATATCTAGAAGTTCCATGAATTTGAATAGTGTAGTTGTCAATCATGGATAGATTTGGTGAATGTTCCACGTGTGTAAAGTGATAACTTAAACCAGCCTATGTCGTAAACCCTGTAAATGCCCAGACTTCCATATTCTTCGTCATCCATGTTGAGAAGTCAAAAAATGACCTTAACAGAAATACAATGTAACCTATAGGTACCTCAATTTGAGACAATACATCTATCTTTTTTATACAAAAAAGATTAAAGTATATAAAGTGATCAGTTTAGCCAGCCAAATGAAAAGTCCCTTTTCATTAATTGATTCAGCAGTCACTTTGTGGTGAAATTAAATATTTTCAAATAAAGTTTTACTCAAATACGGTTTCAAACACGGTGTTATATGTAAAAAAATATTTGTAATTTAACTTGTATTTTTAAGAAGGCTACCAACACTAAAAAATTTAAAAAAAAAACAATGGTGGATATTACCGATTTAACTTCGCAATGTAGATAGAACTTTAATTTTTAAATTAAATTTGATTATACATTGTAAATACTACTATTTCTTAAAATCTAATATGGCATGAAGCATTCCACATCATGTTTAAACCCAGAAAAAAATGATGCGGAATGCATCGAAACACAGATGATTTGTCATAGTAGATTTTTTAAGGAAATATTGGTATTTACTAAGTGAAACCTAAATAAAAAATGAAAAGTCGTTAGTCCTAGAACGCTCAGACATCTTTTTATATAAAAACGACATATGGTTCGTCTCAAATTGAGACATCTAATATACTCGTATATACATATGTACATATGGTATAGACATATCCGTATGGCAAATAATCTAGTAGGTATCTGTTAGAATAAATAATAAAATAAATAAAGCTATATCTCTATACACATGAATCTAATAACAAAAATATGAGAAAAAAATATTTGTTTTCCAGATTTCACAAAGAGAAAAAACCTCATTTCAATTTTCCTGAAAACCGTTTTTTTGTAATGGTAATCGCAAACACAAAAAAGATATATTATTTATGTAATACGATTGATATATGTTATTGCGAACAATGAAAAATATCTTAAGAAGATAATCTTATTACACGGTTATTAAAACAAACGAATTATTCGATTATCCTTATTGGTTATTCGAATCACCAGACATAATGTCTCTAAGCTTATTATATGGACGTGACTTGGATATAAAGCAGACGCTCCTAGCTTTTTCGATACTCGTTCTACAGTCATAATTTATTGACACGTAAATATAAAAGAAATTCCAATATTTTACTACGTAAACATACTTGAAATTTGAGGCAGACAAATAAATTCTCATTATCAATCTAGTAAGCGCATTTTTTCAGCGTCTTGGGGTACCTACTTTAAATCCAAATATATCCGTATCATTTAATAAATTCGAATTAAGATAAACGATTATTTTTTAACAACAAATAGATGATGAAAAATATTTTGTGAGTTGAGAAATAGCTGTCAAATTGTCATTTTTTTACGTATTAACCCCAGTTTATTAAAATATCGTAAAAATTACGACGGTAACATGAAAACACATGGAAAAAACAATGTTTGCGTCGTATCAGTGCCCGCTGCTTCACAGTACTTCCTTAATAAGTACTTGCTCGTAAATTTTCACCTGTAGATGAAAACATCTGTAAGTTTTCGAAACTAGTCGTGCATAATAAATATAAAACTCACTTAATGGTTTATTACAAGTGTTTAATTTAAAAAAAATAATTATAAATTTTAGTAATTTAGTAAGACATTTTTTTTCATAAATGTTTCTGTGCGTCATCAAAGCTCTAACTAACTAACTAACTAACTAACTAACCATCACGCCACTTCCCCGCAGGGGTAGGCAGAGAAAATCGAACGCCACACCACCCTGTCTTTGCAAACATTCTTTGCCTCTTTTACATTCATGCATCTCCTCATACATACCCGACGATTACTACGACTCCTGACCCAGGCGCTTTCAAGTATTTGACATACCTGATTGTGCCTCGGTCGTCCTCTGCTTCTTTTTCCAACTACATTCGCCTCATAAATTTGTTTAACCATTCTCAGTCCAAACCATCTCAACACACCTTAATTTTATCGATAATACTTATCTCAGCCTACATTCTTTCCTTATTTCATCATTCGAACATCTATCAAACATCGTTATGCATTCGAACATCTATCAAACATATATAGTGTGACGAAATATATAATCACAATATTATAGATAAAAGTTCGCCGAAATTGCTTTTTCCAACAGAAAAAAATAAATACTAGAGATCAACAGCACTAGGTACTTGCATCGATTAGAAGTAGCGAAAAAACAAGAATTAATTTTTTGTGCAGTACTTTCATCAGTATTTTTGTCAGCTACGACAGTTACTTCATTTCAATACCGAAATTCCCAGCGAACATTTTAAAATTGGAAAAAAGAAACTTATGTCAATTTTTGAATTGCAACAAAAATACTGCAGGTTGCTCTCCGATTTTTCCTCCCGGAAAATATTTGCAGTTTTGTTCGCTGTAAGTTGGGAATGGATTAAAAAAAATCATAAAAAATCCAGGATTTGTGAATAAAAACTAGGACATACCCAAAAAAGATATATCTAGGAGAATTATATGATAAATCATTTTACTATATATTGATTTGGCGTTTAATTTGTATAACTCCATTTTAATTTATCTATTAATTTTAAAACAAAAACACAGATTTTTTTAATTTACTAAGTTGTATTTTATTAACAAAAACACATTTAGAATTAATATTGTGACAATTGTTTCACCTAATTATGGCATTTTAAAACGAATGTCATAACTAGGCAAAACAATTGTCACTATATTAATTTGTTATGTGTTTTTGTTAATAAAATACAACTTAGTAGAGTCAAAAAACCTGTTTTTTATTTTAAAATTAATGCATAACAAAATATTATTAATAATATTACATTTTGGGTATGTCCAGATGCTTGTGTACTAATCTGAGTCTCTACACTTTGACATCTCGAGATAGATGAAGAAGAATATGGAATGGTATGAGTTTTCTGCAGTATCTATGGTTGATTATAAATATATTTTTTTGAGTAAGATTTAAGTATCCGCCTCCATAGTGTAATGGTCAGCACGCTCGGCTACCGTTCTGGAGGTCCCGGGTTCGATTCCCAGGGGGGGTCAAATAAATATTAGTATTTTTTTCACTGTAATATTTATTCAATATTACCCTGAAGCGGAGGGCTGATCACCTTTCCTTCATGTGTAAACGATCAATTTAACACTGCGTTTATATGAAGCAGTGCCCTATGCACCATTGGGGTGCAGATAAGGGTTTTATTATTATTATTATTATTATTAAGATTTAAGTTTTGTACTAACATTTCTTGGTGCATTTTATTTAAAAAAATAGCAACTTTGTAATATTTTCTACATGAATTTTATTTGACCAGCAACCGGGTTTTGTCGTTAGTGACATCATCAGATTTATTTTGACTTGCCTGAGAATCGAACCCTAGATCTCCAGTATGATAAATAATACTTTGTTAAAGTACGTAACTATGTAATATTTGAATAAAAAGTATATGTTAATGGTTGTAATGATAAATAAATTCAATTATTTCAGTTAGTTTCAGGAAAAACCAAAATCCTTGATGGCTCTTAGTCCCAGGTGAATGGAAGCTATTATAATTCCAAACCCAACTTGAGTAAGGTTTGGAAATTTCCTCTCGGGAGAAGTCATTCCCAAACTTTTAGTTGGGCGACACTTGGAGCAGGAAATAAGATGAAACGGGGAACTTCACAAATAATCTCATTAGTCAAGAACTAAACCGAGACCTAAATTAGGCACCCTTAAATCAGCCGCCAACCCCATTGCTATAGAGGGATAATTAAACTGCAGCCGCATTTCATAAAAAGCAATCCGATTAAACCGCATGTATTTTTAGATATCTCAATTTTCTAATCTATGACATCAATTAAAATACCTTTTAAAAATCTTGTAAAAGACTATTTACGTTTTGGATAAGGTATTAACTAGAAATGTATTAAATGAGTAGTTTTGTACATATTATTTTTTGAGATCTCATCAAAGATGAAGAAGAATATGGAAGTCTGGGCATTTACGGGGCTGACGACTGTCATAGGCTGGTTTAAGTGATCACTTTACACACGTGTAGCGTTCACCAATTCTACCCATTATTGACAACCACACTACTCAAATTCTTGGAAGTTTTAATTAAATGAACCAATTTCGAAACCTTGTTTTGAATGATTAGAACTACACTAGAGATCCTAATGATTCAAGAACCAACAGATTCTAATGATTCTTCTTTGTCTTTGATGAGATGTCAAAAAATAATAAAAAACTCCTGTAATTATTTATTATCTAGATTTGTGAACAAGTATTTGGATACACTCACAATGTTGTACATGTAAAAATACACACACACAAATAAACATATATATATATATATATATATATATATATATATATATATATATATATATATATATATATATATATATATATATATATATATATATATATATATATTTATATATATATATATATATATATATATATATATATATATATATATATATATATATATATATATATATATTAAATATATATGTTCCATCGTTTTTCTGTACATTCATTTGGGACAACGCATTTTGATATAGCAATACTAAAAGTATATGTTCTATTATATTTGTATATTGATAATTGTTATTCAAATAAAAAGTTAATACAAACATACGTTGGAGTCATGTTTATTTTCATTTAGAAAAAAAAACAAATGACTCCCTCCCACCCCTCTATAAACATAAGGAACCGTCCAAATAAATTGTAACTTCTCCCTTATTCGCCCATTTAGTGTATGCAATCCCTTCAAAGTTTCATTGGCTGCCTTTCGATTTGGTGGCAAGGTCGTTTCTTCGCTCGCTTTACAACCCCCGAGGCAACGGTACGAGAGGCTTCGCTCCCGGGGGTGTACGTCACGTCCCTTATTTATTTTATGACGTTTTAGAGGACCCGCTTTGTAGAGATTCGGTGTAAACTTAGCGTCGATGCATTCAATACGTTATGTGCCATGCTGGAAATAGGGCATTGCTATTTTAAACCATTCTGACTTGAGCTACTTTTTCAAAACTATGTGTTTGAAAGCGAAGGATCAATTTTTGATTGTTGAAGCTTAATTTGACCGTAATTTTTTCGATCATACCGCTCACTCCTTTCAACAACGTCAAATAACAAAAAACTTGATTTTTCAGGAGATCGTTTTTAAAGTTTAAGAATATAATAAAATGTATTAAAAATAAATATCAAGCCACTTATTGAACTTTTTACTATGCAACATATTTTTTAGGTGTAACCTGAAGGTTTTTTCTCCATTTGAAAAATATTTTGTATATTTGAAAAAAATATTAAATAATACCTTTTCTTCAAAATGCAAAAACAACACTTTCTGCCCTGTAGCAGGTAAATATTAAGTTAAAAATACTCCGCTTTTGCTAGAATTAAGTACATTTTTTGGGCATATCAAAAACATGCACAACAGAAAATTGACGATATTTGATATATGACGTTGTTGAAAGGAGTGAGCGATATGTCATGATGAATCGCACACACTTCTGCTGCCAGTCTTCGTGTCAGGGTTTTTCTCTTCTCTTGTTTAACACTGAGTGAAAATCGTGATTATCGATATTTTGGGCTGCATAAATGGGTTTTTTGATGGCCAGTGCCTTTTTTATTATTGAAGATGTACGATTTTCAATTAATTTATGAAGGCATTAAAAAATCATTATTCAATCGAAGATTTTGGAAACTTTTTGTAAAGCGAGGCTTGAAATAAAACAACTCAAAGATGCTTTCGAAGTCCAAGATTGAAAGCAAAGAGAAAGTTTATTTTCAATACAGCATATTAAAACTGTGATAGACTCCTTCCATTAAAACTTTTATATTGTACGTGTAAGCTCTGTGCTTTCCTATGATTCCCAAAAACGTTTTTTAAAGGGGTTGTTTTAAAAATTCTTATTGAAGAGTTCTTGAATATTTATGATAGAAAAATGATTCCTATTATTTATCAAGATTTTTGTTGAAATCTCTACATATATTATTGTATAAGTTATTATAGCAGCGACCTGTTTCATGTATATGTGAGATAATATACGAACCAGAAAATTCCTCAAATTATTAAAATAAACAAATAATAAAATAATTTATTTACAAAAGATTAACAATGTTTTATGTATGTTACAATGATTAAAGAAAACACTTGTTTTTTACCACTTGAGTTTTATTATAGACTACATGTTTCAGAAGTTAAATTTCCATTATTCAGGTCTGTATAATAACTTTATAGTACATGTCTTACCACAAAGTTAATGCCGAAACAATAAATAAAACATTTATGTATGTTAACTAGTTTTTGTCAATTTGAATTAAAATTGAGTAAATTTTAGTAAATTTATTAACAATGACAGTTTAAAATCCTGGTATATTGTGTATATAACCTAGATTTTGTCTAGCGTGCCGCTAGTCTGACGATGTCAATAGAGATGAGATTCGGTCACTGGTCAAATAAAATGTAAATGGAATAAATTACAATATATACATAGTTCTTATTTTATTATAAAAATAAATAAACTATGTGCATACAAAAAATTAGGGGATGCGGATCACCCATAATATGTATGTATAAAACGCAAGAGCTATGTAGGTACTCCTGATTGAAAATAGGATTCGGAATAAATTTCTCGTCTGAAAAACATAAACAATTTCCAAGTATTTAACAAAAGCGTTTTGTCAGAGTAAGTTTACTATGAAACGAATGTAACATTATTGAATTGTTTTCAGGAAGCTCCACCTACAAGTTTCACGACTGAAAACGTTACATGTACTCGTAATTACTGTAATAGCAATAAGTATCTTACGTACAGATTTGCGCTTCTGACTATTAAGCGACACGAAATATCACTAAAATCATTAATTTAATACAATTATTACATAACTAAATAACAGGGTTATAAAGATATTACCTGTATTGTACTATATCGTCGCACATTATAGCGAAGCGAATAGTAATTACATTTAAGGAAATAGTGTCGCACTACTTACATGATCCAAGAAAAATATCCCAGAAAAAGTTACTTATATTCTTTAAACCAGAGATTTTAAAACTTAAGTGTCTCGTAGACCCCTTGCCATGTTTTTTTTTTAATTTTTAATAATTCACTATCTTTAAATGTATTTTTGATAGCCGGTGTATGTAGTGCTACTCACTTTGAAAGAATTAAATTTATAACGGTGGTGAAGTGTAGTGAAAATTAAAAAAAAACACACATGTTAGGTTTTATACATATTTGTGTTGGAGATCTTTCCCACAGATGTCAATAGTATGAAGATTAAGCCAAAATTCACGAGTTCAAAATTCAGTCCAGAGGTTTAGGTCAAATTTAGGTTTGAATCTTGAGTACCGCGCCGACACAAACTTTGTGTCGTTGACCCACATTTCTATTTCATGGGCCCCCGATATATTTTTTTCGTGGACATGGACCCCTTGCAAGTTGACGTAGACCCCTAGAGGTTGATATAAACCACTATGGGAATCACTGTTCAAATCCCTGAATATCCTAAAAATAAAAAATAAATAATTAAAAAAATACTACAACATTTTGAGTGTATCTAAATACTTGTTCACAAAATCTGGATTATCTCCAATTAACAATTGTGAACAAGTATTTGAACACACTCAAAATGTTATAAATAAATTACCTGGTCAAATTATAGGCTTAAATAATAAAAATGAAAATGATTTCATCTTTGATGAGATGTCAAAAAATAACATTAAATAAATATACATATTTTTAAATAGAGCATTTTAAAAAATTCCGTTTAAATATTCAATTCATCTTAAATGTAAATATGCGCATGTTTCAAGTCTACTTTGAATATGATAGGATTCCATGTAAATAAAAATGAGTAAGTTCTTGTGTTTTATTTGCTCAAACTAAACTAGAGGTCAGATGGCAAAAAGGCCACTCGTCGGAAGGTTTGTACTTGCGAAATCTCTTCAAACATTTATAAAAAATAACCCCGGTAAGTAAGTGGTGCACGGGACAACCCCTACTAATATCACCGTAGTCGGGGGTGAGTAAGGAATAGAAAAAAACCCTTATAAAAAGTCGATAAGGGTAAATTGGACTAGAACCGACTGACAGAAGAAGTTTGGCCGCGTATAGAAACATCTAATCTAATCATGTTTTTATGCCCAATTTACTTGAAGCAAAGCTGAGTCCGTAGTTTGGCATCTTTTGAACTGTGAAAACAGCTTAAGTGACCCCGGAAACCTTTGAAAGAGACGTATGGGAAGGATCGGTGATTGAAAAAAAACATTTATGGCTGCTGATACATCCTTGTTGATTCGAGATATTATTTCATATAAAATAAAACAGACATTTTGGTAAAAATAGTTGTTGACATAGCCATAGGTATTTACTTATGGTTTTTAATGAACATTGTAAAGATCCGCCACCGTAGTGTAATGGTCAGCATGCTCGGCTACCGTTCTGGAGGTCCCGGGTTCGATTCCTAGAGGGGGTCAAATAAATAAAAGTAATATGTTCAGTCAAATATTTAATCAATATTACCCTGGACTGGTACCTGAAGCGGAGGGCTGATCACCTTTCCTTCGTGTGTTAACGATCAATATATCACTGTGATGTATAATGCAGTGCCCTATGCACCATTGAGGTGCGGATAAGGGTTTGAATTGTAAAGGTATAATAAACGAAAACTGTTAAGCCAAAACTGTTAGTAAAAATGAAAATGGTATTTTCTGGCGTTTCTCATGTGTGTGATTATAATCCAGGATTCGGATCTCACATACTAATATAAGAGTTTCTGCTTAGTAAAAAGCTTCTTTACATCTCACCGATAGATGTCTCTAGTGAAGTTCTAGTGATTCATGAACAAGGTTTCTAAATTGGTTCATATATATAGAATTTCCAAAAATTTGAGTAGTGTGGTTGTCAATAATGGGTAGAATTGGTGAATGTTACACGTGTGTAAAGTGATCACTTAAACCAGCCTATGACGGTCGTAAGCCCCGTAAATGCCCAGACTTCCATATTCTTCTTCATCTTTGATGAGATGTCAAAAAATAATATGAAAACTGTTAATTTATTTCATCAATATAGCCTTCTATAAATCTAAGTCAGTGAATGATGAATAATAATGAAGGGTAATTAACTATAAGTATTTCAATGTTTTAGAATTTAGTACATAAACCCTGATGATGACAAGGTTCTTGTCAAAACCGGTTAGATAAAGTGTACAAATAAAAAGTGGTTAAAACAAAGTTGTTTTATTTTGTAAAGTTTATAAATTTATAAGATTGTTTGAAGTAGAAATTAAACACTCCCCTTATTCATCATTCACTTTGTAATATTATTTTAATAAGCACTAATTAGTAACAGAAATGTAAAAAAAATGTATAAAAATTTTACGACATATTTTTTTGTGTGTATGTATGTGGATACACTCAAAAATATTATGGCTTCAACTCTTGATTTTTTCTTCAAAACTGTTTTGGTTCTAATACACTGCCGTAGTGCACTCCCTCGGGCATCCAGTTAATATATATTCTCTTCTGGGAGCATTAGCGGTGGGAAGTTTAGACTTGAAGAAGATGCATGGACCAAAATATTCTCCTATACCAAAACTGTTGTTCACGTGGAACTTTATAACTGCATAATGTGGAAATTTTCCACTGCACCACTTGCTAGGAAATATTTTTCTTTTAATATTAACTTTCAAAATATTTACTTTACAGTGATGGATGTGAGAGACGAGTTTATTTTTAAAGACAATGAAAAGTTTTGCTTACGTTAGTTTGCTTTGTTGATTTTTTATTTTATTTTATTTTATTTTTTCAAATTAAACACTTGAATACACCACTTAATGAGTTAAACACTTGAATTCACCACTTATTTATACAAACGACTAATTTCGAAAACTTACAAATGTTTTCATTTCAGATTCTGGAACAGGTAGATGATTTCGTGTATTTGGGTAGTATGTTTTCTAGGGATGGAAAGATTGATAAAGATATAGAAAGGAGAGTGAATGCTGGGAACAAAGTGAACGGTGCACTGAAATCAGTTATAGCAAATAAAAACCTATCAGCGGAAGCTAAACTGGCAGTGCACAACGGAGTCCTGGTTCCAACTCTAATGTATGGAAGTGAAACACGGAGATGGCAAAAGAAGGATGAAAGTAGACTGAATGCAGTCGAAATGCGATCTCTCAGAAGAATGTGTAACAAAACGATGTATGATAGATGTGCGAATAGTGAAATAAGGAAAGAATGCAAAGCTGAGATAAGCATTATCGATAAAATTAAGAAAGGTGTGTTGAGATGGTTTGGACATGTAGAACGAATGAGTGAGGAAAGAACGGTAAAACAAATTTATGAGGCGAATGTTAGCGGGAAAAGAAGCAGAGGAAGACCGAGAAAAACATGGCACGATCAGGTATGCCAAATACTTGAAAGTGGTTAGGTTAGGAGTCGTAACAATCGGCGGGTATGTATGAGGAGATGCATGAACGTGGAAGAGGCGAAGAATGTTTGCAAGGACAGAGTGGTGTGGCGCTCTATTCTCTCTGCCTACCCCTGCGGGGAAGCGGCGTGATGGTTAGTTAGTTAGTTAGTTACAAATGTTTTCATCTTCTTAACCCCCCCCCCTTCCCTATATTTATTAACCTATATAAACCCCTAACTATATTTATTTTTCGTTAGTTTTAATTTTTACCAGAAGATGAAAACATGTGTAAGTTTTTGAAACTAGTCGTAAATATTAATAAAACTTATTAAGTGGTATATTCAAGCGTTTAATTTAAAAAATCAACATGTCATTCCACAAAGTTAATGCCGAATCAATAAATAATATATTTGTTGATATTAACGCATACAGGATGATGTGGTACGACCCGAACAGCGGAAGCTAAACTACCAGTGCACAACAGAGTACCAACCCTAATGTAAGATTTGGATATACTCGTACTGAAAATATTGTTAATATATTTTTTTAAAAGAGAACTATTTATGTTTTTTTTATTCACACAATTATTTCAATTTCGCTATTTTATTACTTATTACTATTTCTGAATATATACTCTTCCCATCTAGATTAATGAATATATAATCTCTCTTCTCCTTTTTAAAAAGTTTTTTTTTTAAATAAAAGATTTATATTTGTGTTTTTATTATTAACGCAAATATTTCAATTTCATACTATTTCTGTGAGCCTAAGCGGCTCATTATTAGAAAAAGGTTCCTTTCACCTTTCCCTCATGTGTTAACGATCAAGATTTCACTGCGTTTATATCGTGCAGTGCCCTATGCACCATTGGGGTGTAGATATGGGTTTGAAGATGCGTTTTTATTTATTAAATATTAAATGTGTTTAACATCTTTTCAATATTATATTAAAAATAATGTCGGTGGTTTGAACATTCAAACGACTCAAAGAATACAGACAAAGTGATATAATGTTTTTTTCTTCTTCAGATATTCAGGCGTGTAAGACTCTTCGTTTTATGACAATTCAATTTTATTTAAAAAAAAACTCGCGCTTTATATTTTGTTCATTTTACCTCAGGGCGTTTATTCAGTCGCATAAAAGATCATATTTTATGGGGGAGTATGGAAAAATCTTAAATATCCCATAACATCGTGGTATGATGTCGTAGACTCCAAAGTGAAAAAATACGAAATATTCCCAAATATATCATATCCCCTTTCCATTTTCCTGTATTTTCCTCCCTTGTGTCGTTCTTCTAGGGAGAAGTCTCTCAATCCGTGGGTCGCGGAAAAATTTTGTCGGTAAAAAAACCTAGCAAATCTTACAAAAGTAATATTTGAATCATAATTGAAAAAATACGTCTTTGAGATTTCAGAATGATTTCAGAAGCTTTTGCAGAAGCTTTTTATTGAGCAGAAACTCTTTTATTAGTATATGAAGTCCGAATCCTGGATTATAATCACACATGAGAAACGCCAGAAAATATCATTAAAATTTTTATTATTTCAGCTTATAATTTGACTAGATAATTTATTAGCAACATTTTGAATGTGTCCAAATACTTATTCACAAAATCTGGATTATATGCAATTACAGGAGTTAATTTCATATTATTTTTTGATGTCTCATCAAAGATGAATAAGAATATGGTCTATAAGTCTGGGCGTTTACGGGGCTGACGACCGTCATATGCTGGCTTAAGTGATCACTCTACACTCGTGTAACATTCACCAATTCTACCCATTATTGACAACTACACTACTCAAATTCTTGGAAGTTCTATATATATGTATGAATCTAATTTGAAACATTATTCTTGAAACACTAGAACTTCACTAGAGACATCTATTGGTGAGATGTATAGAATCTTTTTATTGAACAGAGCAGGGCTTTAATCTTTGTTTGTGGTAGTTTGGGTGAGAGTCCAGCTTTCAATGCATTAGGAAGCATTGAAAAGATGGAGCATATTTTTTTTGAGGACAAAGGATCTTGCATCGTTTATGTTACTGCAACCATATTAGGTCTATTGTGACCTATATGGTCACAATACATCATTATATAACGTAGCATATTTATAAGACAAATTGATCGTTTCAAAAGCTCTTCAAGATTAAAAAATATAAATAAAATATTAAGTAATCACAAAGAAAACTGTTTGGGATTCACTGTTCTAGGGGATTTTAGATCTTAGGGGTTGCTCAAGAAGAAGGATATTACCGTTTTTTAGACACATCTAGTATATAAATTACACAGGTAAAACAATATCGCCGACATTCATAAAGGTTATACATTGTTTTCTATTTTTGTTATTGAAGACGTGTATTAAAATAATCCAAGTATGTAGATATTTATTTTTCTAAGGCAAACAATATTATACATGCTCCTTTTTTAATTCAATCTATAAAAACATCTTAGATTTTTTTAAATTACATAATGAAATAAAATAATATCCGAAGCATTCGGTTTAAGTATTTTTTTCGATAAAAAATATAGCTTCAAAAAAATATTTAATTTTCTAAAGCTGTTGACTTAGTAAAAGAGAAATATTTTTATTTTCTGTAACATTTAAAACATAAGCATATGAAATAAAATTTACTTCAATCATATATATTTTTTGGAAATATTTTTACGTTTTGCAACATTTAAAACATAAACATAAATAAAATTTACTTCAATCTTATATATTTTTTTGAAATATTTTTATGTTTTGTAACATTTTAAACATAAGCATATGAAATAAAATTTACTTAAATCTTATATATTTTTTATCATAAACGCTTTTTTAGAATTATAACAATAATCTCGATCATAAATTAAAAGTATATTTTTTTCAAAGGTAAAATTATAAATGTCCGCCTCTGTAGTGTAATGGTCAGCATATTTAGCTACCATGCTGGAGGTCTCGGGTTCGATTCCCAGGGGGGTGAAAATAAATATTAGTGATTTTGCACTGCAATATTTATTAAATATTACCCTGAACTGGTTCATGAAGCGCAAGAGTGATCACCTTGCCTTCATGTAAGTAATGATCAAGATAACACTGCGTCATTTCAATGCAGTGCCCTATGCACCATTGGGTGTGGATAAGGGTTATAAGTAAGTAAGAAAGTAAAATTATATACATATATATATGTGACCCCTAATTGCACCTATTGCATAGAGCATCGAATTGATGCAATGTTTATTCACAACAATGTTGTTAATAAATTATTTGGTCAAATTATAAGCTTAAGTAATAAGTGATCACTTAAACCTGCCTATGACGGCCGTCAGACTTCCATATTCTTCTTCATGTTTGATGAGATGTCAAAAAAAAAAAGAAAAATAACTCTTTTCATTGGAGAAAATCCAGATTTGTGAACAAGTATTTGGACATATTTAAAATGTTTAAAGTAATAAAATGAAAGGATATTTTCTGGCGTTTCTCATGTATGTGATTATAATCCAGTATTCGGACCTCACATACAAATATAACAGTTTCTGCTTACTTAAAAAGCTTCTTCATCTCACCAATAGATGTCACTTATGAAAATTCTAGTGATTCTTGTACAATATTTTAAAATTGGATCATATACATAGATATTCCAAGAATTTGAGTAGTGTGGTTGCCAATCATGGGTAGAATTGGTAAATGTTACACGTGTGTATTATTTATTATGTTTATTCGATCATTTTTTATATGACGGCAATATGATCAATCCTACGTTTCAGATACTAGTCCAGGTGGTAGTAAATAAGCAATAGAGTTAAAAAAACACATACATATTTAGAATATAGAATGTAGAATGTAGAATTGGTAAATGTTACACGTGTGTATTATTTATTATGTTTATTCGATCATTTTTTATATGACGGCAATATGATCTGTCCTACGTTTCAGATACCAGTCCAGGGTAATAGTAAATAAGTATTAGAGTGAAAAAAACACATACATATTAAGAATATAATTTATATTTGAAGCACTATCTTTGTGATTTTCCATTTTATAATTAAATTGTAAGTTTTTTTTAAAATCACTATAAATAATAATATAATAAAACCCTTATCCGTACCCCAATGGTGCATAGGGTACTGCGTCATATAAACGCAGTGTTATCTTGATCGTTTACACATGAAGGAAAGGTGATCAGCCCTCCGCTTCAGGTACCAGTCCAGGGTAATTTTGAATAAATATTACCAAGAAAAAAAAATCACTCACATTTATTTTACCCCCCCTGGAAATCGAACCCGGGTCCTCACAAACGGTAGCCGAGCGTGCTGACCATTACACTACGGAGGCGGACATAAATATTATATTAAAAATTCATTATAATGTTTACCGATTTCGAAGCTAACCGCTTCATTATCAAGTATTGGTCAGTCTTGATAAAGAAGCGGTTAGCTTCGAAACCGGTAGACATTATAATTATAGGGGGTTGAATTAATTCTCGCCGTTTTTTGTAGTATTTTGAATTGAAAATATATATTTTTTTAAAAGTAAGAATTTATTTTAAGTATTGCCCTTCTTTCTCGACTACTTTGGCCCATCTTTCAGGAAGAAGTCGTATTCCCCTATAAAAGAAAACCTTGTCTTTTGAGGCAATCCAATTTTCAACCCATAACTCGACTTCTTGATAACTTTTGAAAATTTCTCCCGATAATCCATGCTGCATGGACCAAAACAGATGATAATCGGATGGTGCGATGCCAGGAGAGTAGGGCGGGTGTGACAGAACCTCCCAGCCGAAGGAGTTTATCTGTTCTTTTACCACTTTGGCAACATGAGGGCGCGCGTTGTCGTGCAGAATGAGAATCGACTCGTGCCTGGCTACGTATTCTGGACGTTTTTCTTAAATTGCTGTTTTCAGTTTGATCATTTGCTGCTTGTAAACCTCTGCTGTGACTGTTTGGCCTGCTTTGAGAAGCTCGAAAAAAAATACTCCCTGCTGATCCCACCAAATGCAAAGCATCGTTTTTGAGCCGTGAATGTTGCGTTTTGCAATGCTGGCTTCACCAGGGAGTGGCTGACCTGGCTGGCAGATGACGAAGAAGATCCACTTCTCATCGATGGTGATGACGCGATGCAAAAAACATTTCCTGTGATGCCGTTGCAAGAGTGAATCACACATGCAAAGTCGCCTTTCCATATCTCTCTCCTTCAGAGCATACGGGACCCAGTTTCCCTGCCGATGAACAAGGCCCATAACCTTAATTTTGAGGCGGTTTGAGGCGGTTGAAAGTGCCACGTAGGTGTTCGAGACAGCGGGGGACAGGAAAACAAAAAAAACGAAAGGAATCAATTTAAATCACAGAGAAATATTAGATTTTTATAAACGGCGAGAACTAATTCAACCCCCTAATAAGTTATAATAAAATATTTATAGTGATTTTAAAACAAAATTTCATTTTAATTATACATATTTAGATCCCCCCACCTAGAAATCTAACCCGAGACTAGAAAGGACATTATATGACAAAAGCATAGGTAGTGTCTTCGTTTAGACTTATCCTTATTTTTTTTTAAATTTTACCTTTTGTACTACTACTACTACTACTACAACTACCATCACGCCATTTCCCTGCAGGGGTAGGCATAGAAGATGGAACGCCACACTCTTCTGTCCTGACATACACTCCTCGCCTCCTTCACATCCATACATCTAGTCACACATACCCACCGATTACGCAGACTTTTGACACCGCCAGATTTTAGGTTCTGATTGATCTGATCGAGCCAAATCTTTTTCGGTCGTCCTCGTTCTGTTATACGTTCTGTATATTTACATAAAATAAAAAAAAATAAAAACATATTTTAGAAAAAAATGAGAAATATTGGTTTCACTGTAAATTTTATAATACTTCACCTCACACCTTTACAACTCAAAAAGGGTTTTTTCAATACCACTGTTTTGAGTTTTATTTTTCAGCATTTTATTATTTTTATCCACCCTTTGAAATTAAATAAAAGGGGATGGAAGCCACTGGTGACCACTCCATCTTCTCCCGGTGTCTCTCGGGTAAATTAGGACCATTATTGTATCTAGAAAGGGATGCAAGATGACCCAAGAAAGGGATGAACATAACCGAACGATGTATACGCTAAAAGGTGTAAAAGTAATAAAACCATGAACATATTTATGTTACATATTTCAAATTCGTGGTAAATATTTACTAAAAAAAGTTGTATTAAATATTTAATATTGATTTTGAAATAAAAAAATATCTTTATCATTCTCCTTCTCGGGTAAACTAGGACCATTATTGTATCCAGAAAGGGATGCAAGATGGCCCAAGAAAGGGATGAACATAACCGAACGATGTATACGCTAAAAAGGTGTAAAATTATTAAAACCATGAACATATTTATTTAACATATTCCAAATTCAAGATAAATATTTATTTTAAAAAAACTTGTACTAAATGTCAAATATAAAATAATAAAAAAAAACAATCTTTATCATTCATCATTCATCTTCGCCTCTTCCACATTTGTGCATCTCCTCATACAAACCCTCTGATTATTACTACTCCTGACCTGATCACTTTTAATATTATAACAACAGTATTATAAACTATTGGATCATGCCAAGTTTTCATCGGTCCTCATCTGCTTCAATTAGCAACCACATTCGCCTGATAAATTTGTGTTGCTATTCTTCCTTCACACATTCGATTCGCATGGCATTAAACCTTTCTTTTTTCTTCTGTTAAGATAATGCTTATCTTAACCCTGCATTCTTTCTTTAAATCGCAGTTCGAACCTCTATAGTACGTCGTTTTGCCACACGTTCGTCTGCGCGGTCGTATTTCAACTACATGCAGTATATAGCGTTACTTCCAGGCATACATATTATTATTTCGAAATTATGTACCATGCACTCGGATTATAGAATTTTTTTAAAAATATTCTGTAATAATATATATATAAATATATATATATATATATATATATATATATATATATATATATATATATATATATATATATATATATATATATATATATATATATATATATATATATATATATATATATATATATATATATATATATATATATATATATATATATATATATATATATATATATATATATATATATATATATATATATATATATATATATATATATATATATATATATATATATATATATATATATATATATATATTATATATATATATATATATATATATATATATATATATATATATATATATATATATATATATATATATATATATATATATATATATATATATATATATATATATATATATATATATATATATATATATATATATATATATATATATATATATATATATATTGAAATTACTATTGTAAAAGTAACTCTCACATAATACAAGCAAACAACTCCCAGCAAAGCAAACGAATTATAATTAACACACCTTATGGGAACATGCATAGAACTTTGAGATCCAAAACACATCAAACAATACCCAATACAAACCTCTTTTGGTAAAAAAGACCATTGATTATAATGCAATAAATTTGTATAACTTGCTTCCACTGTCCATTAAGTCATTTAATAATGAAAATAAAATTCAAATAGCTATTTATAAATGAAAAGTTATAAAAAAATAGATCGCATCACTCGGCCATGTTGTATTTGATTGTAAAAAAATTCTTTCTTTTTTAAAAAAGGTATTTTTTTAAAAAAAGGTTGTAAAATAAACAAGTGTGTGTCGTATGTATGATGAAAAATTAATATTTTAAATAAATTAATATAATATTTTAAAAGTCAGGTTGAGGAGAAATCTTGTTGGCGTATAATGACATAAAGCCACTTTATGAAATATGGATTCATCCCTAAGGAAAAATCACTTTAATAATATGAATTAAGAATATGGGGGATGATTGACAAGCTTTTATCATCCCTATTCCTCTAAGTGCTCCTTATGTATGTAAAAAGGAAGAAAAAAAACATTTTTGTCAAGGGATATTTGTACAGTGTGTTGCGAAACAAAGTTTTTGCGAATATTGACATTTTTTATATATAAACCATCAGTTATACGAACGAAAAACAATGTATCATTAGCAAATGATTTTACTGATTTGATGGATGACATGTTACAAAAATTGTTTGAGAATTTGTTAGTAAATAGTTTGTGATTGTGTGCATGTTTGATTTATATACGTTAGTATAAGTGACACAAGCTAGAACGAGTATGGGACATCAACTTCTTCCTACGATTTCTCCTCCAGTTCTTTCTTCCTAATGCACATAAAAAATATCCCGTTCCTATGCCTAAGAATTAATATCGCAGTGCTATCACATTGCCTTAAGTAAAATAAAAGAAACGATCAAAAACAAATTATCGTTAAATTACCTCAATGTAGATGAAGAAGAATATTGAAGTCTGAGTATTTATAGGGCTTATGACCTGCCATATGCTGGTTTAGTTATCACTTTACACATGACCAACATTCAATATTATATTTCATAATGTTTCGGACAATCTCATTTTGGTTGCGCACAAGACGTCTTTTAGGATGATTGTACTGTTACACTTGCTATGACGGATATTTACCATGTATTTTTTTCTTTTTTAGGTACTTATCAGAGCTATCATTACAAAATTGTTATATTTCAACTTCAATTATGGTCAATAAAAGCAAAATTTAGTTTAATTCACATTTTCCCGTTTTTAAATCACATTTTCATATAGAGTACCAAATACATTTGACTGGAGCGCGCGGAAGTTTATAGCATCGTAAGGGAGGGGTTAAACAACTTTATTTTTTTTGTCATATTGAAATCGTCGTTTTTGTACAAAAAGTTAATGTCACGTCATTAAATAATAAAAAAATAAGAGTAAAATAAAAAAAACAGACAACAATATTTCAAACCATCCTGTGTGTAGGTTGCTTTTGAACCTTTGAACGTTGTTAGTATCGTCATTATTATTTTTGGAACTCGGAAAAGGAGAGCATATTTATGTAATAATGTTATCTTTCCATCATTCTAAATTAACTAAACATTTGGGTGGAGTAGGTACAAATTGAAATTATTAAACAACTTTTGAAATTTTGATGAGAATTCCCATGAAACATTTTATGACAACACGTCGACTTCAAAGCTAATTGTATATTTTATTACACTCTCCTTTCATTCATCGTTCCTTTGTATAATACCACTTAAAAACACTACTTCACGTCTTCCGGTTTTGGAATATATGTACATTCCGTCATGAGGTCAACTGTAGACTATAGTTGGTTGTTGGTTTGCTTTTTTGAGAATAACATCTGTACTCGAGGTATAAATAGATTTTGAACACTCTCTTGACATTCATCGTTCAGTTTGTGTAATACCACCTTAAAACAATAATATGTTAATGTGGTATTACACAAAATGTACTATACAGGGAGAGTGTTATATTGTGCCGTTGATGCCTCAGTAGAATCTTTATTACCTACATACCATATGTACTTTGCAAATATATATGTAAATGTTTTACATTTATTATTGCAAAGTACATATGGTATGTAATAAAGATTCATCTGAGGCATCTAAGGCACAATAATAATTTTATTAATTATCTAAATGTCCGAAACATACACTGTCAAAATATTAAGAAATTAAAGGAATCATGGTTGTCCACTATAAGCAATCTTTAGTATGAGGTGTGTTGCTATTGCGTTCAACAGATGGCGCTGCCACTGTGGTAAAAAAAAAGTTTTTACCACTCACAGTTTAAAATATCAAAGTAATTGGTGAATGTCGTCAGGAGATTTGATATTTAAACAAACAAATTTTGTATTGGACGTGTTGCTATTACGTTCAACACATGACGCTGCCACTGTGGTGAAGAAAGGCTGTTTTAAAAAAAATACATGTTTTTAACTCAAAAAGTTTAAAACACAAGTCAAAATAATTTATTAGGCGATTTGAGTTAATTTAAACAAATTCTTGATTTTTATTTATTTATTGCAAAAATATACCAAGCTAGTATTATAAATTCAACGTTTCGTCAAAACGCAGTCAGTGTATTATTTCAGACGATTGAAGATTTTGAATAATCGATTATTTACATTTTTATACATATAAAAATGTATGAACTTGTAGTTTTCTAAGGTAAAAGTTTCATTGATTTAATCCTAGGTATTTCGAATAAGGGTTATAGTAAGTAATAATGTTTTATATTATAATGTAATCTTTTATTTCTCTTTAGGGCTCTCTAGAGGCATATAAAATATCACAGTAAGCCATTATAAGGAAGTTTATAGGGCAGAATAAGGGATGTAGTTAATATTATTATGATTCGAGTACCTACAACTATTATTTCTTGTCTTTAAGGACCTTCCATCTTCTCGGCTTTTATACAGATGAACATTACAAATGAAATGATTTGAAAAGAATAAATATTTAATGAAAAATAACGTTTCATAAAAAAATACTATTATTTAAAAAAAATCTGTCAAGAAATATGATTAAAATATTTGGTTATTTGTTTATTCGGCATACACTTTGTGAAAAAAAACCTTTTCTGAATAAAAGTTTTACTCAGTTAATACCACTATTTGTCATATTGGAATATACTAAAAAATAGTGGTATTTACTAAGTGAAACTTTCATAAAATGAGATAGATTCAGCCATAAAGCGACTGCCGAATCAATTAATAAATAAAAACTCTTGTACTGGGTGGCGCAAAATTAATCACCCTAAGGGAAGATGTTATTATTTTCGCAAATGGCGTCGTACGTCAATCATATTTGACATTTGTGAACTAGACAGCTGCAGTATACAAACAAATTAATTCGGGCTCAAATGTGTATCAACACTGGCGGCTGCCACTTGACAGATATCATATTTTCTATGTACTTAACAACAAAATGAAAAAATCCAAATAAAGAATTCCGTTACAAATTTTATAATTTTTTTTATTTTGTACTATAAAAGTTGTGTTATAGTAAAATTAAATAATTACTTTTGCGCCACATTAAATTTGTTTGTATATTGCAACTCTCTACTTCACAAATATCAAATATTATTGACATACGATTCCATTTGCAAAAATTATATTATTTTCTGACAGAGTGATTTATTTTGCGCCACTCTGTATAAGACTGCTTTTACCAGTTTATTAATGTAAACACGACTAGTTTTGAGAACTACAGTATTCTCATCAACTGGTGAAAGTAATAAGCAATAAATAGTAAATATACTCATAGTGGTAGTGGAATAATAACTGTAAGGCGAATAGGGGGTGACAGAAAGTGGGGTTAAAATTTACAAAATTTAGAATAGTGTTTTATTAATTAGTATTTCTCAGATTTTTTATTTTATTTCTGTATTCTTTAGGTTGTTTATAACTGAGACTTTTAATGCGACTGAATGTTATAAATCATACGTATGTGAGCCAAAAGAGTGTCCAGTTTATGATTTGCCAATCCCGAAAAATAATTTCTTAAAAGCACAATATATATGTACAATTATAGTATTTTAAATTGATTTGATTACTACAGATCGAGAAATTTATTTTTTAACGGTCCTTATCATTCAAAATTCACTTTGTGTAATACCACTTCAAAAAAACACTCTTTCGACGAATGATATTTGTCCGCCTCCGTAGTGTAATGGTCAGCACGCTCGGCTACCGTTCTGGAGGTCCCGGGTTCGATTCCCAAGGAGGGTAAAATAAATATAAGTGATTTTTTCACTGTAATATTTATTCAATATTACCATGGACTGGTACCTGAAGCGGAGGGCTGATCACCTTTCCTTCATGTGTAAAAACGATCAAGTTAACACTGCGTTTATATGATACAGTGCCCTATGCACCATTCGGGTGCGGATAAGGGTTTAAAAAAATACCACTTCAAAAAAACACTCTTTCGACGAATGATAAGAAGAGTGTTATAAAACCAAACCACAAAGCTTTTAATACACAAAATATAATTTATTTAATCTTTTTCTTAATTTTTGTTATTATTTTTATTTCTTTAATCTTTTTTCTATAACATATTACATTTTGTGTTTTGTTTTCAAGAACTAAAAACACTCGTAAACAAGTGAAGCCTTAAAAATATTTTAAAAATATATTATAAATTTTTTAGTGAATGTTTTGCCAACTTTGGCTGGAGTGTCTATATCTCTTACAGTATATTTTTCTGCGATTTCTTTCTTCAAAAAATATTCCAGCGATTTTTAAACTTATTGACTTCAACCGCCAACTAAGTTTTGGAAGTTGTTAGTCTGAAACTACTCTGCTGGATAGAATTTTTTTTTTGGTTCAGGTAAAACTGGAGACGGTAGAGCTTTCAGTGATGATCTATAACTTTGTGTGGACCACGTTCTCCTAACAACTAACTAAGATTATTGTGGTAAAAAATACCAATTACCCAGTCTTGAAAATCGTCGTTTGTTATTGGATATGGGAATCCTCCAGGATATAATCAGTGGACGTCTAGATAGTCCGGTTTTAACTTTCGAAATAACGTATAATGTACCCGGCTACCGTACCCGTCACACGTCACAATCTTTATTCAGAGTACTGTGGAACCTCTCATAACGAGTAATTCGCAAAACGAGCAAAAAAAATGTGAATAAGTTGTTCTCTTAACGGGCGACATTTCACATAACGAGTTACTGAGAAAGGGTAAGTCCCTTTTTCAAGACATTAACTTACATATAAGCCAGGATTTCCACTCCAGTCAAAAAAATTTTTTTCGCATAACGAGTGTTTTGCTTAATGTGTAAGATTCCGGAATAAATAATGCTCGTTGTGAGAAATTCCACTGAACATAGACGAGTTTCAGTAAATACAAGTGGATGAAAAAAAACATGTTAAACCAAACATTTTGTTGTAAAAGATGCCCCAAGGAATTCTATTATTTTGATACAAAAGATGATGGTTACCGGAGCGTAGATGTTTTATGGCACAATTGTTCGATCAGGTATTCTAGTAGAAAGATGCGCACTAAATTATTATTTATTCAGACAGGTCCGCCCCTGGAATGTACCCCCCCCCCCAGCGCCACCCTTCTGACTTCAGAGTTCGGCACTGCCTTTTCAGTTGATCGTTTTCAGTTATTTGATTTATCGGTTAGTTCCTTCAGTCATTCGGATGCTGAAATTACACAAAGGTGCTCTTTATCTAAACTGCCTTACGGGAATAAATTACAGAAATACAAAATTTGTGAATTTAAATTTGTGAATTAGTAATATATCACAAATTCGAAAAGAAAATGTTGGATAAATATGAAAATGCTGGCGGTCATAAAGGATTATATCGTAAAGGTTAAACTCTATTCAAACGCCTGTTTAAAGTGTGCGAGTTTAAAGCACCATCTCGGAAGATTTTTGTCTCCAAATACTTGTTAAAAATCTGGGTTTTTTCACTTAAGTTATTTTTGAATTATTGGAATCTCAACAAAGATGACGAAGAATATTGAAGTCTAGGTATTTATGCGGCTAATGACCTGCTGTAGGCTAGTCTAGTTATCAATTTACACAAATGCAACATTCAACGTTTTATCCATAATTTCCATATTATTTTTCATCTACGTTGATATACGTATGTCAAAAATATAACAATCCTTATTTATATGCGGCTTTAATGGGGCTTATTTTTTAAAAAGATTTGTACTTATTCAAAATATCTAAAATTTTTGTTTCTTTTTTGCTAATAAACAACGCATTATTTTATGTATTTTTTATTTAATCAATATTTAATTTTTACACACAATAATAATTATAATAAATATGACCAAACAGCTTAATTACACAAACACATATAATCATCCACGTATGCATAAACACACACGCGCGCGCGCACACATGTGCATATATCTACGCCCAAACATGCTCATTTGACCTGATCATGGAATGATTATTCCAAAACCGGAAGTGATGATGTAATGTTTTTAATGATATTACACAAAGAACTATGAATGATAAGGAGAGTGCTATATTACCATACCACAAAATTGACAATGCTTTTAATTTAGAAAATACATAAAATACTGTTTCATTCCTGGTATTTTTTGGCGTATCCCCTAGGGTACGTCGCATCCCACTTACGACAAATAGGGCCATCCTAATAAGAAGAGCAAACAGCGTATGAAATCAACATTATTATTTTAATTTGGACCGTTAACATCATTTGTACTAGCGCCATCTGTATTTTAATGTGACCTCAATTAATGCCAGGTAAATTTCAGCAAAAAGAATTCCGGTTGACAAGGGACCCTGAACATTTCTCAATTAAAAATATTCAGTTTGCATACGCACTCCATATTTAATGGAAAAGTATAAAAATTTCGAGGGGCGTTCGAAGAGTACGGCGGCTTCTTTTACTTTTTGACGTACGTAAAATTTTTACGATGCTAACACATTGCGATGGGCATTGTAAAAGGAAAATTTATTACTGCGAAATATTTGCTGAAATTCAAAAATTTTATTGCCTCTCGTCAATAATGTATAATAAATTCAAGAACATAAAAATATTTCTTTCATATTTTTTACAGGAATTTTACTAATTAACTGATAAAGTGCAATGAAAAGCCAACATAATGAGAAATACGTCGTGGAAAGGTTGAGTATATATCGCTCACTCCTTTCAAGAACGTCATAAATCAAAAATCGTCGATTTTCAGTTGTGCATGTTTTCGGAATGCCCAGAAAATGTACTATATCCCAGCAAAAGTGGCATATTTTTAACTTAATATTTACCCGCTACAAGGAAGAAAGTGTTGTTTTTGAATTTTGAAGAAAAGGTATTGTTTAATTATTTTTTTAAATATACTAAATATTTTTCAAATGGAGAACAAACCTTCAGGTTTTACCTAAAAAGATCTGTCGCGCAGTAAAAAGTTCAATAAGTGGCTTGATATTTTTTTCTAATACATTGTATTATATTTTTAAACTTTAAAAACGTTCTCCTGAAAAATCAAGTATTTTGATTTATGACGTTCTTGAAAGGAGTGAGCGATATGCTCGACTGCGAAACTGACATCGCAAGTTCGATTTCGTCCATTTACGAAATGATTATGAGATAAACAATTTGTTTTTTTCAAAGTATTATTTAATATATATATTTTTCTCAGTGGGTATGTGTGATATAAAATAAAAAAAATGTTTTTATTACACCCTTTGTTCTGTTTTTAAATTAGGTAACCCTTAATGAGTTATTCTTAAAAAATAAAAAATATGTATATTTTTTATTTTTTTATTTTATTTTTTTAAAAATTTTTTTAGTTACATATTTTATCATAATAATCAACATAGTTACATATTTTTATTATTATTATTACTATTTTTTTTACGTGCTACCTCACTAAGAGAGCAGATTGCTCGTGTTTAGGGAGGGAGTTCGCTTACAGGGTTTGTACATAAATATATTAACAACATTTTGAGTGTGTCTAAATACTTGCTCACAAATCTGGATTATCTCCAATTTGGAGTTATTTTGTTACATTATTTGTTGCTCGTTAATGTCCAGACTTCCATATTTTTCATCGTCTGTGTTGCAATGTCAAAAAAACTTAACTAATGTAAATAATTTGGACACACTCAAAATCTTTTAAACATAGCTTCTTAGATTTTCATGGCAATAAATAATAATACATGACGACTTTTTAACTTCAGAATATTATTCAAATACTGTTTTTTCATCCACTCTCAAATGATAAAAGCATATTTTAAAGTCAAACACCCGCTGTGAGTGCTTTGTCTCTGAAAACCGATAATTATTGAAGAAGCCATTGTGTTTTTTTGCAAATAATCGTACCGAATGACATTAATTGCCAACAAATCCATTACAAACTAAGGCTTTTAAAATATACATCCTCTTAAACATACTTTATCGATTATTTGATTTGATTTTTTTTAACAGATTTCCATTTGGCAATTGAATAAATTAGCTATATTATGTCATTAAAACGTGTTTTCAACGTTCATATTTTAAACTAATATGGTTTTTTTCTTCAAAAATATTCATCGTTTTTCCACAATTTTCTTTGTAATATTACTTTAACATACTTGGTTGCTTAAGATTTTTTTTGACATTGATATTATAACTTATATCTGAGTTTCTTACTCTGTCGCGAAGTGTTAGGCCTGCAATGGGTCGTAGAGTCTTCATTTCGGATGTCCTAAGAAGGCTTTTTGTTCTCGCGGTGTCGGCTCTTGTTTCCGTGCCGTATGTCAGGATCGGTCTAACGCAGGTTTTATAGAAGATGTTGTGCGATGGGGAAGAGAAAAAAGACGTTTCTGGAGAGATCATGTGAGAAGAGCGAGTTCGGATCGAGAGATGAGGGTGGCAGCGGACAGCAGCATAGGCGGGATCAGACCCCCAGGAAGACCACCTAAATGATGGAAGGATAGCTGGTCTTCCACCTCCCAGGACCGATCCGAGAATGACAGGATCTAGTACTAAAAGAAGAAGAAGAAGAAGAAGAAGAAGAAGACATTAAAACTGTACTCCATTTTTTTTAATTAATATTTTTTACGGGAACTCATATCATTAAAAAAATTTTCATGGTCGGTTTTTGCATTAATATAACGACATATTTATGGACAAACTCAGAATGTTGTAAATAAATTAACTAGTCAAATTATAAGCAAAACTAAAAACGTGAAATGAACATTTCTGGCGTTTCTCAAGTATGAGAATATAATCCAGAATTAAGACCTCACATATAAATGAAAGAGTTTTTACTTAATAAAATGCTTCCGTCATCACACTAATAGATTATCTACTGAATATCTAGTGATGCGAGAACAATATTTCAAAATCGGATCATTTATATAGAACTTTCAAGAATTTGAGTTGTGTGGTTGTCAATCATGGGTAGAATTGGTGAATGACACACGTGTGTAAAGTGATCACTTTACCAGCCCATATCAGGTCGTAAGCTCTGTTAATAGGCTGGTTAAAGCGATCACTTTACACACGTGTAACATTCACCAATTCTTCACATGATTGACAACCACACTATTTACATTTTTTGGAACTCCTAGATATATTGGTTCATATCGTGACACAGTACATACGAGTTCACAACAGCCGTCTATGTTGGATTGAGGAAAACGAAATTGTTGCACGCGTATGAAGTGATGACTTAACCAGCATATGACAGGTCATAAACCCTTTAAATGCCTAGACTTTTATATTATTCTTAACTTATGTTGGTATGTCAAAAATGTAAAAAAATAACTCTTTGGTGGAGATAATAATAAGTTTTTGGACACACTCAAAATGTCGTTAATACATATTATAACATAAACTTCAAAAAAATAATAAAGTGTGAGTTTTGAATTTTTTTCATGTTTAAAAATCCTTCATATGAGTAAAAATAGAAATATTAGAGAATGCTTTAACCTAGAAAATTCTCATTTATTTTTCAATCCAATATTTTCGTTCTAAGAACGGAAATTCTACTTCGTTTCGATATGCTTACGAACTTTCCCACGTTGTCAAATTGTCCGAAATATGAAAGTACTTTGCGCCGGAAATGTGTACATGATATTCTGGCCAAACCTGCTTCACATATATTTGACGTTATGCGTATCATCATCATCATTTAAAATATTTTAAAAACATATCATTTGACTGTGAAGCAGACAATGAAATTTTAGGAAAATTAGATGAAAAAAGTTGTAGAATAATATAACAACTATATAGATTTCTCCACATACTTTTTATTTGACCAGCGACCGGTTTTTGTCGTAACCGACATCATCAGACTTGTGGTAAAAAAACTTTATATTTGTTAATTTATTCTATAAAATATAAATCCACCAAGAAATGTCAGTACAAATCTAATAATATAATTATATTTTGTAATTTTGATCATCTATTTAAATAACTTATAATACAATATATATTTGTACTCGAGCGACAAGTAATTATTGTCAACAAAATATATAAATTGGATCGAAGACAGATATTATAATCATAAAGATATGATTAGTAGTTTAGTTCAAAATGAATGTGAGTGTACATACGTTTATAATTTATTTATTGATTCGGCATTAAATTTGTGGAATGACATTTACAAAAATTTTAACATCTTCCGATGGGGTGAGTATTTTTGTGCCACCCTGTATGTCTCTGAAGCGCAAGAGTGATCACCTTGCCTTCATGTAAGCAACGATCATGATAACAATGCATCAATACGTTGCAGTGCCCTAAGCACCATTAGGTGCAGATAAGGGTAAGAAGGGCTTGTTTGGGTTGTGGTCCCGTGGTTAGTGTCGCGAACTCTTAAGTCAGAGTTTCTCATTTCGAACCCACTCTACCACAATTCGATACCTATTTCTAATAATGAGCCGCTTAGGTTCACAGAAGTAGTATGAAATTTAAATATTTGTGTAAATAGTAAAAACACAAATGATTTATATTTTATTAAAAAATAACTTTTTTTAATAAAAGGAGAAGAAAGAGTATATTTTAATAAATCTAGAAGGGATGGAAAAGTAGTTTAAAAAAATCTTATAAATGTTTCTAAAAAAATCTTATATGGTTACAAATTTTGCCCATTTTTTGTCAATCCCCAAGGTTATGTTTACGCATTTTTATTTACGTAATACGTATGTTAGGTGTATGAGATCGTTATTTGATTTGCAAATATAATAATACATTTTCCGCGAATCGGGCAAACCTTCCGGAACATGGCGTCATAATTATGTTTTGACATATTTCCGAAAGCGTTTTCAGGCGTTTTCCAATTTCAGACGTTTGTGTCACTTCCTAGAAAGGCATTTTTCATAAATGTCGGAATATTTTAATTTCACGTTTATTCTCCGGCAGCCTTATATTAAAAACGAAGGCAGTGTTTAAATTCACATCAGACTCGTGATGTAATTAGATTGCTCCCTTACCGACGATTGTCGTTTACATGACCACCATTCAAATTTCAGGCTGTATTCTATGATATATAAAATGAAGCCTTTAAAATGAAAACCTTATTATTTTTTTAAACACCTTTTAGATGTAAAGAATCGTGAAATATTTTTATTCAAAATATATTTTTCAACGTTCATTATTTCATAATAATAATAATAATAAAACCCTTATCCGCACCCCAATGGTGCATAGGGCACTGCGTCATATAAACGAAGTGTTATCTTGATCGTTTACACATGAAGGAAAGGTGATCAGCCCTCCGCTTCAGGTACCAGTCCAGGGTAATATTGAATAAATATGACAGTGAAAAAATCACTTATATTTATTTTACCCCCCTTGGGAATCGAACCCGGGACCTCCAGAACGGTAACCGAGCGTGCTGACCATTACACTACGGAGGCGGACATTATTTCATACTTCTGTAAAGTAAACACGCTTTATGATTTTAATAAATTTACTCCTTTTCTAACGAATACATTACTATCCATGTAAATCAAAACACTTAAATTAAAAATTCCGACCAATTTAATATTTTTTTCTAACTAATTAAATATGACATGTTAACTGTTCAAATTATAAGCTAAAATAATAAAAATGAAAATGATATTTTCTGGCGTTTCTCAAATGTGTGATTATAATCGAGAATAACGACCTCACATACTAATAAAAGAGTTTCTGTTCAATAAAAAGCTTTTTTTTATATCACTAATACATGTCTTTAGTGAAGTTCTAGTGATTCAAGAACAATAAAAATAATATGGAACAGTTTAATTTATTATTGTAACCTATTAAATATTTTATTCTAAGTAATTTCTCATTAGAAATATAAATCAAAACTTTGAAATTTATAATTACTACAAATTTACTTACTTATTATTATTATTATTACGAATTAGTTATTATACATCTTAATCGTAACACTTAACATTAGGACCGTGTCCATTTATTATAACCAATATATTATTACTGAAACAAATCAAAACACAAATATATGGTTCTAACCAATTTATTTATTAAGCAGAAACTCTTATATTAGTATGTGAGATCCGAATCCTGGATTATAATCACACACATGAGAAACGCCAGAAAATACCATTTTCATTTTTATTATTAGGCTTATAATTTGACCAGATAATTTATTTACAACATTTTGAGTGTATCCAAATACTTGTTCCAAATACTTAAATAGTGATTCAAGAACAAAGTTTCTAAATTGGTTCATATATATACATAGAACTTCCAAGAATTTGAGTAGTAAGGTTATCAATAATGGGTAGAATTGGTGAATGTTACACGTGTGTAAAGTGATCACTTAAACCAGCCTACGACGGTCGTCAGCCCCGTAAATGCCCAGACTTCCATATTCTTCTTCATCTTTGATGAGATGTCAAAAAATAATATGAAAATAACTCCTGTAATTGGAGATAATCCAGATTTTGTGAACAAGTATTTAGACACACTCAAAATGTTGTAAATAAATTATCTGGTCAAATTAAAAGCCAATTTACTTATTATTTCTATTTAATATATTATAGGAAAAATAAATGAAAATGCTTCGATTTATGATTCTATTACTAACGAATAAAATAATAATTTTCTAACCATAATTATAATTAAAATATAACTCTGTTTTAAAACAACTATAAGTATTTTATTATTAGTTAGTTTCGAAATCGGTAGACATTATAATTAATTTACAATAAAATATTTCTAGTGATTTTAAAACAAAGTAACATTTTAATTATAAATTTGGATTATTTATATAGCGCTATTTCCGTAAAATACTACCTAAAGGGCACTTCACAATGATTGAAATGGGGAAAAAGAGGTACTTAAAATATATATCTAGTTTTTTTAAAGATCATCTCACTCTTACTATTTCTAACTACTAGTAAAATAGGCGAATATGCAAGAATAATTTTCAAAGGCACCTAATAAATATTATTAAAAAAAAACTGCTGATGGAAGAGCATTCCAAGTCATCGGTGCCGCGGCAGCGAAGACAATCTCTCCAAATTAAGCGCGTTAGTTGCGAGCTATATGGTGCACGATATTTATTTAAACACTTATATAATGAAAAATAATTAAGTAAATTATGATAACAATGAATATCTTACAGATGTGTTTACTGAATTTAAACTATTTTGATATATCGCTCACTCCTTTCAAGAACGTCATAAATCAAAAATGTTGATTTTTCAGGAGAACGTTTTTAAAGTTTAAAAATATAACACAATGTATTCAAATAAATATCAAGCCACTTATTGAACTATTTACTATGCAACGGATATTTTTAGGTAAAACATGAAGGTTTTTTCTCCATTTGAAAAATATTTTGTTTATTTAAAAAAATAATTAAACAATACCTTTTCCTCAAAATGTAAAAACAACATTTTCTGCCCTGTAGCGGGTTATTATAAGGTTAAAAATATGCCTCTTTTGCTGGGATAAAGTACATTTCCTGGGCATTCCGAAAACATGTACAGCTGAAAATTTACGATTTTTGATTTATGACGTTCTTGAAAGGAGTGAGCGATATGTGTATATTTTTATGTCAGCCTTTATGGTGTTATGGTTAGCGTGTTTAGCTACCGTGCTAGAGGCCCGGCTTCGATTCCTTGGGGGTTTGAAATAAATTTCAGTGATTTTGCACTGTAATATTAATTTAATATTACCCTGGTCTGGTCCCTGAAACGCAGCACTGATCACCTTGCCTTCAAGTAAGTAAAGATCAACACAGTGCCCGTTGCATAATTGGTTCCGGATAAGGGTTAGAAGAAAAACAGTAAACATTCTAAAATAATAGATTTATATTATCCACTGACACTTCGTGATGGAATTGCATTTTTAATTTATTATTAGATTAAAACCAATATTTTTAGCTTTTCCACTTTTTTATTTGACCAGCGACCGGGTTTCGTCGTTACCGACATCATCAGACTGGTCTGATGTCACCACCAGACACCAGTAGACACCAGTCTGATGATGTCGGTAACGACGAAACCCGGTCGCTGGTCAAATAAAAAAGTGGAAAAGCTAAAAATATTGGTTTTAATCTAATAATAAATCATTCTAAAATACTTGCCAGTTATACAATTATTTTGAAACCCATCGTATTAACGTAATTTCCATTCCTACCACGTAGTTTTCCCATTGGCATCTTATAGCTAAAATAATGTGGATATATTTTATGATATAATCGGTTTTATTATCCGCACATCGCATATTAATCAATAACGTATTGATAAAATCTAATTGCTTAACAATAAACGTTTTCCATTATAATACTTTATGTTGCTTCTGACACTAATGAATTTATAATTGTAATTCTAATGAATACTTCTAGCACATTAACTAAATTGGGAATATTCTATTTGGATTGCTATCGACCCTACGTTTTATCGATTTACTTACCCCAAATAAAAGCTAGAAATAGTATTAATCAGATATTATTATTAAGTTACAATAAAATATTTGTAGCGATTTTAAAACAAAGTTATATTTTAATTAAGAAATGGAAAATCACAAATTTAGTGTTTCAAATGTAAATTCATAATCCAAATTTATTTTTGTTATCATTTCTAAATGTACATATGAAATAAAATACCTAGGTACCTACCTTTACATTTTATTAAGTACTTACATATAGTACCAACCTATACATTTTTTGAAGTACTTAGTACCTACATAAAACAGTTCTACCACCAGATGTCGCATGCGTTGCACTGAATAAAACAAAAGACATCAGATAGAAAAATATAATATTCTGAACTGTCAGAATCAGATAGATAGATAAAAAATATTATAAAGATAAATTAAGAATAAACTTTAATTATAAACTTTAATAACAAAGCAACACATTGTTTATTTTATTATTATACACCCACTTTACATATTATTTACACCCAATTTACAAAAAAAAATTATTACCACGTTATACATATATATTTATTTTTATCTCTTTTTATTTATTTTATAAAGGTAAAGTCATTATGCACGTATTTCGTGCAATATCAATCTGAATAGAAAACTTTGCAGACAAGTAGGTACTATTGTACCTTGTCAGGTGGCACTGTTCGCATACACAAAAACCAAACTTTCATGTGTACAATGAAACAGACTGCCAGATACAATTCGTCTGCTGAGATGTAGACACGAATTTCAACTGAATTCTGCGTGATGCATTAAAAGTTGAACATGCTAGTTAAAACAGAAATTAATCATTAAAATTTAAGATTATAAAGTTATAAATGAACAATATTAATAGATGAATATTTGAGATTTCAACATAGATGAATCTTTATAAACTATGCTTCTCTGCGTTGTATGTATGTCTCGTCCCTACTAGAATCAACATCACACACACACACACACACACACACACACACACACACACAATCATTCGTTTGCTAGATCTACACTAAATATTTTGTACTAATCTTTATGTTTCTGTGGTTAACTATAATTGGCTTGTTTAATGTATATCTTTTAATTGTTTTGTTTTACATATGTTGCTGTTGTTAGCCCAAAAAAAATTAAAAAAGGCTGTTCTGTCTGAATTATAGATTTCTGGGCATTTACAGGGCTTACGGTCGTCATAGGCTCGTTTGAGTGATCTTTTTACACACGTGTAACATTCACATATTCTACCCATGATTGACAATCACACTACTAAAATTCTTGGAACTTCTATACATACATATAGTTCAATCTCGAAACATAGTGCTTCAATTACTAGAATTTCACTAGAGACATCTATTAGTGAGACCTATCATCTTCCATATTCTTCTTCAACTTTCTTGAGATGTCAAAACATAAAATGAAAAATAACACATTTAATTGGAGACAATCCAGATTTGTAAACAAGTATTTGGACACACACAAAATCTTGTAAATATTAATGCCATTTATTATATCAGTCTCCTCCGTAATGTAAAAGTCAGTTCGCTTACGGTGTTTTCATATTAATATTTTCTTAGTACTACCCTGGACCTGAAGTGCAGGGATGATCGTATTTCCTTCATAAATTAACGATCAAGATAATACTGTGTTTATATGATGCACTGCCCTATGCGCCATCGGGTGCAAAGGGCACTGCATCAACTTATATTTACATATTTATGTTTATTATATTTTATGTTTATTTTATTTATTATTTAAATTAATTATATTTTGATATTTTTCAAATATCACGATATTTATCAAAGGTGTATCAACTGAGTATCCATTTTTTTATGAGTATGTGAAATTTTAATATTATTAACATTAAACACTTGAATATACCACTTAAATGAGTTTTATTTATATTTACGACTAGTTTCGAAAACGACAGATGTTTTCATCTTCTAGTACAAATTAAAACATATTGAAATTTTAATAGTTGAGTAATTTTTACAAAACCCATCAAATAGGAATTTAATAAAATAATGGCTTTTTTTCTTCTTCTCATATTCGGCTAAGATAATGAAATTAACGACATTAATCTCGCTTTCATCCCTCTTTTGCTAATTCTATGTTTAGTTTCCACATATAAATGTTAAACCTAATTCAATATTATGTTACCGTTTTATATTATTTTTTGGGATAAGTATGCGTTTGAATTTAGGTCGCATTTTTTTTAAAGATTGAGAATCTTGAAATTTTTATGTATTTTTTTCTTAAGTTTATCCAAAAGGGGAGTAAATATCAGTAGATACCCAGTTAAGGGATGATACCGAAGCTATTCCGAGTAGGAGTTAAATGAGAAAATTATTCGAAATCCATAACTTCACGTTAATACTATTGACGCGAGAAAAGTGAACGTTACAAAGTTTCTCAATTTAACATTACATGAAAAATTAATTCAATAGAATTTCAACATTTATATAAACCTACGTCTAGATATAAAAAATGATTTTTTTGTGCAATAGTGGAAATGTAACTTTTTGGTGAGGACATATCGCTCACTCCTTTCAAGAACGTCATAAATCAAAAATCGTCAATTTTTAGTTGTGCATGTTTTCGAAATGCCCAGAAAATGTACTATATCCTAGCAAAAGCGGCATATTTTTAACTTAATATCTACACGCTAAAGGGCAGAAAGTGTTGTTTATGCATTTTGAAGAAAAGGTATTATTTAATTATTTTTTTAAAAATAAACTAGTTATTTTACAAATGGAGAAAAACCTTCTGGTTTAGCCTAAAAAGATCTGTTGCACAGTTAAAAGTTCAATAAGTGGCTTGATATTTATTTTTAATAAACTGTATTATATTTTTAAACTTAAAAAACGATCTCCTGAAAATCAAGTTTTTTGATTTATGACGTTCTTGAAAGGAGTGAGCGATATATGGTATAAACATGCATAAATACAAACAAATGTTTACAAAAATAAAATATTCATTTGTGTATAATTTGATGAAAAATTAATCCACGAATTATTATCCCAGTTACATAAAAAAATAACGTTAAAATACTTTAACACGTAGATCAATAAAATAGGTTATTGACACATTATTATTATTAAACCATATCCACTCCCTAGGTGGAGCATATGTAGTCCACAAACTGTCTCCAGACTTTTCTTGCATCATCCCAAGTCAGATCCGCGTTCCGAAGTTCTGAGGAGAACTGCCGACGAATTGTCAGCAGTGGTCGTCTTGGGCGGCGCCAACCTGATGCTTTGTAAAAGAGGCCAGCTTGATTAAGGCTCTCAGGAGGCACGCGGAGTACATGGCCAAGCCAACTGAATCGCCTTTTCTTGACGACAGTTTAACCAAGATTTGCTGCGTCATACGCCTTATCTCTTCATTCCGCACAATATGAAAGAAATGTTTTGCAAGTGACAATTTTTTATTTGATTTTTTTAATCAAATTTCCAATTTTTTTCTCTAGTTTTCAGAGCATAAAAATGAGCAAGTGTAAAAACCCTTGGAATAGCAGCGTGAACATGAAATGATATGTATTTTTCCGCAACTCTCAACCCCTACGAATTTATAGCGAAGGGTTTGTTTCGTAAACCGTTTTAGGATCTCAGGGGGATGCTTCATACTCCTCTATACACACCGACTTCGCCTTTATCTAAATTCCTTTTATTTCTGCACCTTTCCCTACCTTCATGCTTTACTCGCAAATTATGAAAATTCGGGACATTTCACCTTTTCTATGGAAAACAGACAGCGCCTTTTGTTCAAGGTGAACGGGGAGTTTAAGAAAAGCCTAAATTCCTTTTGGTGTTGATGAAACCTTTCAATTTTCAAATTGAAAAAAACGACTATATTTTAAAATTTGTTAAAAAAATAACCCGCTGAACACTTTTCATGTTTTCATTTTAATGTAAATTTTGAACTTTTAATTAAAACTAACTAAATAACTGTCGCACTGCTTCCACACAGGGGTAGGCAGAGAGAATAAAACATATTCCGTTTAAGATTTAACATGATTTCTAATGTAAGATTTAAACTTATAAATGAAATATTATTTTTTGACATCTCATCAAAGATGAAGAAAATATGGAAGTCCGGGCAGGTTTAAGTGATCACTTTACACACATGTAACATTCACCAATTCTACCACACTACTCAAATTCTAGGATGTTCTATATATATGAACCAATTTAGAGACCTTGTTCTTGAATCAATGGAACTTCACTAGAGACATCTATTGGTGAGATGTAAAGAAGCTTTTTACTAAGCAGAAACTCTTATATTAGTATGTGAGGTCCGAATCCTGGATTATAATCACACACATGAGAAACGCCAGAAAATACCATTTTCATTTTTATTATTAAGCTGTTAATTTCACCAGATAATTCATCTACAATATATTTATAATTATTGTAAATAAATTATAATTGAAACATAAAGTCATTCAGTATCCCGCCGGTTCCTTACAGGAGTTGGCAGAGAATAAAAATAAAATATGTTCAACACTAAACACCATTTTTTACGTAACATTTAAACTTATAATTGAAAAACTCACTAAATCACCATTGCACCGCTTCGCCACAGGGGTAGGCAGAGAGAATAAAATGCCACACCAATCTGCTTTTCGCCTATTTCACATTCACGCATATCCTCATACAAACCCGCTGATTATTCTGATTCCTGACATGATCACTTTAAAGTATTTGAAATAATTGACAATGCCATGGTTTCCACGGACTACCTCTGCTTCTTTTACCAACCACATTCACCTTATAAATTTGTTATACTATCCTTTCTTCACTCATTCGATTCACATGCCCAAACCATTTCAATACACCCTTTTTAATTTTATCTCAGCCTTTCCTAAATAAATAATAATAAGAAATATGTAGGTACTGCTTACATTACAACATAAACCAATGAATCAAAAATGCCATCTATTTCAAAATTATAAGAATTAAAAGCTCTTTATTTCTATTATTATTTTTGTGATAAAACATATAACGTACATAATGTGATTTATGTATTAATTTAAAATCAAACACAGATTTTTGAGTCTACAAAGTTGTATTTTATTATCAAAAACACATAAAAAATTATATTTGACAATTTTTTCGCCTTGTTAGGGCATTATCAAACGAATGTGAAGATCAAATAGACTACGGTCCTTATGTAGCTATACAATTCTAAGTGACAGTTTTAACACGTGCAGCAATTATTTATGGGAGACAACAGTAGCTAATGGGGGATGTAGGTATGTACCCTTATATTTATTTTCTGGGAAAGGAAGAATTTATTGACATGGCCATATTTTGGAGAATTAATATTTTAAAGCTTAATACAATTGTTGGTAATATTATTTTTAAGAATTTATATATGTAGATGTAATTATTAGTTTAAATTAAAAATTAAACTAATAATTACATCTACATATATAAATTTAAAAAATTAATATTACCAACAATTGTATTAAGCTTTAAAATATTAATTCTCCAAAATATGGCCATTTCAATAAATTCTTCCTTTCCTATATAGAAAATAAATATAAGGGTATATACCTACATCCCCCATTAGCTACTGTTGTCTCCCATAAATAATTGCTGCACGTGTTAAAACTGTCACTTAGAATTGTATAGCTACATAAGGACCGTCGTCCATTTGATCTTCACATTCGTTTGATAATGCCCTAACAAGGCGAAACAATTGTCACAGTATAATTTTTTATGTGTTTTTGTTAATAAAATACAACTTTGTAGACTCAAAAATCTGTGTTTGATTTTAAATTAATACATAAATTAAAATGGAGTTCTACAAATTAAACGCCAAATCAATAAATAAATACATAATGTGACTATATGTAGGAACATCATATTATTATATGTTTCTCTAAATTAGAAATTTAAATTGTCTAGTACTTTTATAATAATTCACCGTTTTAACTTCATATTTCGTTTATTTTTTGTCCACCTCCGTAATGAAATGGTCAGCACGCTGGAGGTCCTACCGTTCTGGAGGTCCCGGGTTTGATTCCCAAGAGGAGTAAAATAAACAGAAGTGATTTTTTCACTGTAATATTTTTTTCAATATTACCCTGGACTAGTACCTGAATCGGAGGGATGATCGCCTTTCCTTCATGTGTAAACGATCAAGATAACACTGCGTTTATATGACGCAGTGCCCTATGCACCATTGGGGTGATGATAAGGGTTTGATCATTTTTTTTATTATTAACTATGTTTTTTCTTATTGCCCCTACTATGTTTATTCGTGTAAATAAACTGTCCTAACAATTTAATTTATACTTTATATTTAAAGCATAAACATATATTGTACAGATCGACTTCGGCCATTTGTAAATAAAAAAAAATCACCAATTCAAAACATTAAGCCATTTCCAAGATATTTTTTTCTAAAATTGTATAATCTTTATTTTAATTTTAGGAAAACCATCAGCTACAAATACAAAACAATAAACAAAACAATTATAGGTCAACACAAAGCCAATGACAGGTCTTATAAATATAAATTTATATAGAAATATATTTATAAAAAAATTGATATAAATATATATAAAAATATATAAAAATATGTAGAATGTATTATGTTGTAGAATGTGATAGAATAATCTTAATGTAAAAGTTTATTCGATATTCCAAAAAGCTTTTTCTTCTTCGTTAAAAGCTTATTACCTGACACAACGTAGTACGCCTCAGAGGTAAAGATATAACATATCTGCGTGACCCCTTTGAGTTTGGGTCTACTCCATACATCTTATATGTGATTATTTTCTTTCAGATTCCCAATAAATAACATGATTTATTACAGGCCGGTAAACGAAGGATTTCACTTTAAATGCTACACAGGATACAAGTCAAGGAATCAATTTATCTTGTTATTATAGATAGGGGTGGAATATTTTGTTATATGTTTATTTTTAAAAGGTCACCGAATGCGTCATAAAATTAAATAATTAAATTTTTTGCATACCGAAAAACTGTATTAAATCTAACGAAGAATTTATGAAGTTACAAAATATTTAGTTTTGTAAGACTACATAAAAAAATGGACAGATTAATTTACAATATAACAACGGTTCCTTTTCATATTTAGTATTTAAACTAATATTATTAATTGATGCGGTATTCACTTTGTGGAGTGATATGTTAACTATTTAAAAATAATTAAACACTTGTATAGTGCCGGTTATTGAGTTTTATTTCATTGTCAATTGTAAAAGTCATAATAAAAGGTATTGGAAAGAATACAATAGATACTCGTATGAAAAATATAAAACGATTAAAAGTGCCAATATAAAATACAAATATTTGATTTCAACAGAAAACTAAAATCCTTAAAACAAATATAAAAAAATAGTTAACACTGAGTTGAAACGTACAAGATATTTCTTTATTAAACCCTCCATCCGCACACGATGGTGCATAGGGCACAGCATCATATAAACTCAGTGATATCTTGGTCGTTAACACGTGAAGGAAAAGTGATCAGCCATCCGCTTTAGGTACCAGTCCTGGATAATATTGAATAAATATTAAGGTGAAAATATCATATAAATTTATTTAATCTCCCCCATGGGATATGACCCTGGGACCTCTAGTACCGTAGTCAAGTATGCTGACCATTACACTATGGAGGCGGACAAAATAAAAAGTTATACAATTTATATTTGAAGCACTAACTTTGTGATTTTCCATTTTATAAAGGCTTTTATTTAAAATCACTATAAATATTTTATTTTAACTTAATTATAATGAAGTTTCGAAGCTAACCGCTTCTTTATCAAGACTAATTACTACTTGAAAGTATTTGTCAGTCTCGATAAAGAAGCAAAACATTTAAACTAAGTTAAAATAAAATATTTGAAGTGATTTGTAAACAAAGCAATACTTTAAATATAGAATAAAAAGTTATTTGAGTAGTTTAAATTTCAGGATTTTCAGTGTTCCGAACAGTTTTCATAGCCCTGAAATGTTGAAGTGTCTGTCTCAACAGTCTGCCAATCGCGTGTGATGCTGTGGGGACATAAATCATTTATCATCTCGTCATCCTCACCCCCTGGCACCCATCCGAAGGTGTCGGAGGTCACCCGGAGTTCGATTATTTAAAAAGCGGTGACATTCATAATATTATATTTCATCTAAATTCTCAACTTAGGAATTCTTGTCAATATCTCAAAGTGAAATGTGTCATTCTGGGGCCAAATTCAATTTCGCAACTTGGATTTGAGCCATGATTTGTCAATTTAGCTTAGTTTTATTTTTTAACCCCTATCCGCATCCGAGTGGTGCGAAGGGCACCTGAAAAAAATGATTCGGTGTTAATATAATAGTTTTTATTTTATTTATTAAATTTATTTATTTCATACATACATACATCTTTTTCTATATGTATTACGGCTCTTTAGGCATGGCCTGTGTTGAGCCAAAATACTTACATGTTAATACAAATTTTTATTTTTGTTTATAGTATAAAGGCAAGGTGATCAGTTCTGTAATCCAGATTTTTGGATAAAATAATGAAATATATATTTATTTAAATTATAAATAATTTTAAAAATTATAAGATTACTTTTTGAGTTTCACGATGAAGATGTTTTCATCAATAGGTGAAAGTACAACCTATCACTTTATTTTTTGTTTGTTAATTTTATAAATGTAAAATGAATTTATGCAGCAAATAAAGTTGGAAATAGAAGCAGAAGAAGACCGAAGAAAACTGGGTACGATGAAGCATTTCAAATACTTGTGCGTGGTCAGGTCAGAAGCCGGAATAATTAGCGGATATACGTATATGAAGGAATGCATGAATACGGAAAAGGCGAAGGTTTCCAAAGACAGATTGGTATGGTGTTCTATTCTCTCTGCTTGCCGAGAAACAGTGTGATGGTTAGTCACCAAGTCAGCTAGTTATACCAAAGTAAGATAAAATATATATTTTTTTTGATGTATGTAAATCAAAACATGTAAACTTAAAATGATTAAGGAAACACTTATTTTTATACCATTTGAATTTATTAATAACTACTAGTTTCGGAAGCTGAACTTCCATCATCAGGTCTGAATAATAACTTATAATGCAATAATTCCTTTGGTGTGTTATTATTCAGACCTGACGATGGAAGTTAAGCTTCCGAAACTTATAGTCATTAGTAAACTCAAGTTGAAAAAAAAACAATAAAAAATATGATTTACTTACACTGAAACCTTACTTATTCTACCTACCCCTGCGAGGTTAGTTAATCAGTTGACACGTGGAATTCTTATGAAGTAAAAAGTATCAAAATATATTAGTTATTTTTATTTTGTATTTTCGATAAGGTTACTTTATTTTTATTTTTAATACTAATTAAAAATTCATTGTTGACTGATTTTTGGTGTTGTTTTTTTTACTGGTTTAAAAAAACTGGTTTAGAACAACAAATCGTAAACAAACACTCAACAACTCAGAGGTTTCTTAAATAAAAAAACAATAAAAAGCTCTCATCATTTTCGCGTTCAAATGCCTGGCATTTTAACAAGGGAAAAGGTCGGGTTTATGACAACTTTAACAAGGAATAACGCTCGAAAATAAGGAAAGAAACTTATTCTAAGTTCAAGTGTAAAACTGGGCTGAGCAAAGTTTGAATGGTATCATAACTGGGTTTATGTGGTCAATATAGGACCCACCGAACTCATTTCCTTCAACTCGCTTTAACAAGGAGTTTTAAATGATTTAAAAAAGCGCTTTTACTAGCTTCTCTTAAAATAAGTACGTATATTACACGTTACGTACAAATGAAACTCTCAGTTATTATTGGAAATAAAAAAAAAACATATCGACAATTTACTACAAACCGAATTTTTATTTTTTACCCTTCAAAATGATCGTGTTGAAAAAAGCTTTATAATACAATAAATTAAAAAAAAATAATATTTTGAAAAAAAATCAGTGTTTGATTTAACATTTAATAATAATAATAATCCGCACCCCAATGGTGCATAGGGCACTGTGTCTTATAAACGCAGTGTTATCATGATCGTTTTACATATGAAGGAAAGGTGATCAGCCCTCCGCTTCAGGTACCAGTCCATGGTATTATTGAATAAATATTACAGTGAAAAAATCACTTATATTTATTTTTACCCCCCTTGGGAATCGAACCCGGGACCTCCAGAACGGTAGCCGAGCGTGCTGACCATTACACTACGGAGGCGGACAAAACATTTAATAGATAAATTAAATTATATTGCGTACTCAATTTTTTTTTATGTTTAAGGTATTTTTCGCTCGCAGAAATTTTCGATTCAGAGTTTGGAGTAGGATATTATCACTAAAGGGTATTTTGCATTTAATAAGAGAATAAAATTTAGTAGGAAATATTTTAAAATTTGTTCATTGTAAATATTTTATTGAATAATCATTTCCGGTTGAAAAATTAACTGCTGAGTACATCCGTTGTTTTTTAAACAAGTCGTGTTTTCATTGATAAACTCAAAAATATCATATGCAAATATTTAAAAAGTATTTAAATCATCACGTTATTCCACAATGTAAATAAATACTAAAGAATTAACCAAAACAAGTAAATTCAACAACATTTTGCGTATGCTATTTGTGTGTAATACTTGTTCACAAATCTGGATTTTTTCCAGTAAGGAGTTATTACATTCAATATATGTACATTTTCATTTCATACATACATTTATTATACGTATTACGGCTCTTTAGGCATGGCCTGTGTTGAGCCGAATACTAGCATGTTAATACAATTTTTATATTATTTATTTTTATTTTTTAATAACATTTTTTAAAATTATTACATTATAAACTTAACGTACAGGAGATACAAAAATAATTTACAGTTTAAAGGTTTTTCAATAAGATAATTACACCTGGACTTTAATTAATTCACTTTCTACCTTGTCCCTTCTAATGCTAAGCAACCATCGACGGACACTGTTCTTAAAGAACTTATATTGTCATTTAACAAATAATAAAATAAAACTTTATGTTTTGTTTCAGTTTCCTTACAATGCACACACACATACATATAAACAAACACACACATATAAAGTCAATACAGTCAGTCTGCAGTCTTTTCTCGTCTGATCTCAGTACCTTTCACATTTTACTTTTTTAATGTCTAATGTATTTATTTTAATTGTAAACGTTTGCTTTGTTAAATTTATTGACCAATTAATATGATTTTATGTTACTCATTATTTTGTGACTTTGTAGTCATATCAATTTATTTTTAATTAAATTTTTGCTAAGTAAATACCTTTATTTCTCAAAATCTATTAAGAAGATGGTTTGTTGGATTTAGCATTAATACCACGGTGCTTGATAATGAAAAACTATATGGATTTTACTAAATAAAATGATCCTTAGCAATTAATTATATTTAACGCTCTAAAATTAAATATATTTTAAGTTTAAGAAAATGAATACTCATAGCAATTGTAATTTAAGAATTAAGCATAAATTACTCATCGTTAATTTCGAATATAAAAGTGATGGACAAATTTAATCTTAAATTATTTGAAGTCTAGTGTTGATCAAATTATTACTTTTGTGGTAGAAGAGAATTTCTCTTCAAATTTCTGAAAGTTTACTTAAAAGGTTTCGAAAGTAGCTTCAATAATATTTAAAATTCAGAGGGCAATGCCCAGTGAAAGCTTTATAAATTGTTTATTACATTTAATTTTTATCTCTTTCATACTAAATTTGGATTTTTAGTTAAATTAGTTTTGTACTCTAAACTCCACTTAGAAGTTTTTTATTCTACTTATTCAGAGTATTTTGTGATATTATATTTTCATTAGTTTATTAAAAATGACGTTGAAAGAGTTAATGAAAAATCGTCAATTATTACAAGATTATAATTTTGATGTTTCTTTAAAAAACGAAGCAGACTGTTATTATACAATGGAAAAGATTAAAATAAAAAAATATGTATAAAACCCTATTTAATTTTTTTTATTGTTTTATTTGGCAGTAAATTTACAGTTAGTGAAAAAATGTATCTGCCAGTATAAAGTCATATTAACAAACAAACAAAAAAATATATTCAAACGAAATAAAACTCAGACATTTTGTGTAGTTTTGAGTGTGTAAATTGTACTATGTCAAGTCAATACAGTCAGTCTGCAGTCTTTTCTCGTCTGATCTCAGTACCTTTCACATTTTACTTTTTTAATGTCTAATGTATTTATTTTAATTGTAAACGTTTGCTTTGTTAAATTTATTGACCAATTAATATGATTTTATGTTACTCATTATTTTGTGACTTTGTAGTCATATCAATTTATTTTTAATTAAATTTTTGCTAAGTAAATACCTTTATTTCTCAAAATCTATTAAGAAGATGGTTTGTTGGATTTAGCATTAATACCACGGTGCTTGATAATGAAAAACTATATGGATTTTACTAAATAAAATGATCCTTAGCAATTAATTATATTTAACGCTCTAAAATTAAATATATTTTAAGTTTAAGAAAATGAATACTCATAGCAATTGTAATTTAAGAATTAAGCATAAATTACTCATCGTTAATTTCGAATATAAAAGTGATGGACAAATTTAATCTTAAATTATTTGAAGTCTAGTGTTGATCAAATTATTACTTTTGTGGTAGAAGAGAATTTCTCTTCAAATTTCTGAAAGTTTACTTAAAAGGTTTCGAAAGTAGCTTCAATAATATTTAAAATTCAGAGGGCAATGCCCAGTGAAAGCTTTATAAATTGTTTATTACATTTAATTTTTATCTCTTTCATACTAAATTTGGATTTTTAGTTAAATTAGTTTTGTACTCTAAACTCCACTTAGAAGTTTTTTATTCTACTTATTCAGAGTATTTTGTGATATTATATTTTCATTAGTTTATTAAAAATGACGTTGAAAGAGTTAATGAAAAATCGTCAATTATTACAAGATTATAATTTTGATGTTTCTTTAAAAAACGAAGCAGACTGTTATTATACAATGGAAAAGATTAAAATAAAAAAATATGTATAAAACCCTATTTAATTTTTTTTATTGTTTTATTTGGCAGTAAATTTACAGTTAGTGAAAAAATGTATCTGCCAGTATAAAGTCATATTAACAAACAAACAAAAAAATATATTCAAACGAAATAAAACTCAGACATTTTGTGTAGTTTTGAGTGTGTAAATTGTACTATGGTGATGAAGGGTGGTATTGTTTGCATGATGTGGTAGTGATTGTCCTGACGAAGAGACAGGTACGTCTCGAAACAGGTAGACATGAAAATCTCGGTGAGTGGTTATAAACTAATATTATTAACATTTTTGTAAAAAAAACTCACAATTTATATACATACCTATTTCAGTAAAAAAACTTTGATAATTTTGTAATAAACGTGTAAAATCTGTTATTACCCAAAAAGTCATTAAAAACACATAAATGTTCAATATAAAAGACAATCATAAATAGATAATGGAGATGTGCAGATTTGGAATAGATTGTATCATTCGTACATGTCGTATTTGATTGCATAAACAATTTCCATTCATTATACTTTTATGAAGAAATATTGTTAAATTTCCTCGGCACGAGAAAACTCAGTGAGGACAAATTATTAAAATTTATAATTTGTGATGAAATAAGAAAAACAAATTTATGAGGCGAATGTAGGTGGAAACAGAAGCGAGAGAAGAACGTAGAACACTAGGCATGATCAAGTATTTAAAATACTTGATGGTGATCAGATCAGGAGTAAAAATAACACTAGCCAATAAAATGAAGAAAAAAAACTGGTGCCGGAAATTTAATAACTGATTTTTAATGTTTTCAATCTGTTGATTTCAAATTTTTAAGTTATCCGCCTTCGTAGTGTAATGGTCAGCTCGCTCGGCTACCATTCTGGAGGTCCCGAGTTCAATTCTCAGGGGGGTCAAATAAATATAAGTGATTATTTCACTCTAATATTTATTCAATATTACCCTGGACTGGTACCTGAAGCGGAGAGCTGATCACATTTCCTTCGCGTGTTAACGATCAAGATAACACTGTGTTTATATAATGGAGTACCCTATGCACCTTTGGGGTGCGGATAAGGGTTTGAATTGAAATTGAAAAAAATTATATCAAAAATGCCACCAGATTTTTTCTATCAGCTCTAGTTTTTGAAATACAGGTTAATTGATGTTTTTTCTGATACAAGCCAAAAACGAAGAAAAATATATAACCTGAACGGCTAAAATAGAAATTACCTACTAGAAATTAGAATTTAACTATCCAAATATATACCTGGAATTAAACCTGATTCAGGTTTATGTTGATCAGGTACAGGTGATTTAGGTTGAGACAACCTAAACAATAAATACTGGATTAACAGAAATTGGCCATCAAGAGACATCATGATTCGAGGAAGAAAAAAACGTAATTGACGAAGCTTTGGTTAGAGAAAAAATATTACTTTCACCTTTGCATATTAAATTGAGGCTGATAAAGCAATTTATGGATGCTTTAAATCGAAATAAAAATTGTTTTAAGTAATTTCCTGGGATTAGCACGGAAAAACTAAAATATGGTATATTTGATGATCTTAAAAAAAGTTGTTAAGATCCACATTTCACTACATCAATAAATGAGGCTGAATCTTGGTATTCATTGGTTCAAGTTGTAAAACATTTTCTTGGGAATCATAAAGCAGATAATTACGTATAAATTTTAATGTTCTCGGTTGTAACATTAGCATAAGTTCACTACCTCCAAAGTCACCCAGATAGCTTTCCAGAAAATTTAAGTAATTTTAGTGAAGAATAGGGGTTAAAGATTTCACTAGGACTAAATAATAAACTAAGGAAGATTGATATCAAGGATGATGGAATATCCGTATGATGGCCGACTACTGTTGGAGCCTTAAGCAAAACTAGCCTTCTTAACTCAATGCTAGAAAGTCATAAAAAAAGGAAATTTTCATGTGATAAGCGACTATGTAAATTTTGCAATAAATACTTAAATCTATGTTTTCCTCTTAATGAATACTTAAATCCATGTATTTTTTAAATCTAGCAACAGTTATAGTTATAACGTGAAATGACATAAAATTTAAAAGTTCATATTTTTTAATGTAGCATATCTCAAAAAAAAAGATCTGAATGAATCTATTTCGGATGCTGCATCCAAAAATTAACGAGAAACAGTTAAAAATCGCAATATGTGTTGACCTGTGTAGTCGGCGTATATGTACGAGGAGATGCACGAATGGGGATGAGCTGAATAACGTTTGCCAAGACAGAGTGGTGTGGCGTTTATTCTCTGCCTACCCTTGCTGTGTAGCGGAATGATGGTTAGTTAGTAAGAAGAAAAATATCACAAATAAATCATAATTTTTATTTTACTTTGATGGTTTTATTTATTAATTTTTTCATTTATTTATATAATGAAAGGTTAAACGAATTGATGAGGTGCATTTTGTTGTAAATAGGAGCAGAAAAAAATCTACGAAAGCTTGGCATGATAATGCAAGCAAGTTAAGTACTCATGGCCAGGTAAGGAGTCATGAATGTGGAAGAGGTAAAAAATGTTTGCAAATACAGGTTGATGTGGCGTTTATTGTCTCTGACTTCCTTTGCTGAAAAGCGGCATGATGGATGAATATTTTTATCATAATTAAATCAACATGTATATCATATCTTTATGGTATTACATAATTTCTCGTCTGTCTTTTACAGTCATATTTTGGTGTGCTAATATTACAGTTATTTATTTATGTTTCCATTTATTATTTAAAGTAAATAAGAAACCTGTTTGAATTTTAATGTTTGAAGAGGAATATAAATCAAATATATACATTTCTTAAAACATTGAATCCTTTGAATGTCGAATTGAGAGATCGGTAAATGTTTTTTAATTTGATTTGTTTTTCCTGAGAGTAAGTTTACTTAATTTCATTATCAAGGCTGATTTTACAGCTAATTTTTAATATTTTAAAATCAGTAAAAAAAAATATTCTAAAAATAATATAAATGAGTTAAAAACAAGGTTTGTTTTATTAATTTTATAATGTTAGTAAAATGTGCCATAAGTGAAAGAATTTTTTTTTAAATACCCAACCAATTTATTTACTAACCATCAAGCCGGTTCTCTACACCGGTAGGCAGAGAGAATATAATATAACTCCAATCTGTCTTTGAACAAGGTTTGCCTCTTCCATATTCATGTGTGCCCTTATACATATCCGCCAATTATTCCGACTCCTGACTGACCACACACAAGTATTTGAACTAATAGATCGAGCTATGTTTTCCTCGATCTTCCTTTGTCTGCCTCCGTAGTGCAATGGTCAGCCTGCTCGGCTACCATTCTGGAGGTCCCGGGTTCGATTCCCAGAGGGGGATTAAATAAATATAAGTGATTTTTTCACTCTAATATTTATTCGATATTACCCTGGACTGGTACCTGAAGCGGAGGGCTGATCACCTTTTCTTCATGTGTAAACGATCAAGATAACACTGCGTTTATATGACGCAGTGCCCTATGCACCACTGGGGTGCGGACAAGGGTTTATTTTTATTATTATTTCCTTTGCTTCTATTTCCAACTAAACTCGCCTCAAAAATTTATTTTACTATTTTTTATTCACTCATTCGATTTCTATGCACAAACCATAAAAACGCACCACTTTTTAATGAAATAGATAATGCTTATCTCAGGCCTGCATTCATTCCTTGTATGAAAATTCGAACATCAAAAATCGTTATTCTGAATAGTATATGCCAAGTCTTCCTCGATCTTCCTTTAATCCTATTAACTAACAACTATGTTAACCCTTTATACACGTTTTAGCATTCTTTCATCATTCATTCGTTGCACGTGCCCAAACCAACTAAACACGACTTTTGAAATTTTATTCATTGAGGTAATAATTTTATAAATTATTATTATTTATAATAAAAATACTGTTTTATCATTTATTAAGGATACACAAAAAAAATCAAATCTAAGTTCCTCTCTAAGCACAAGAGCTTAGAATATTTTTTGGAGAGGTGCAGCGTGAATGGTATAAGATACTACTACTACCATCACGCATAGGCAGAGAGGATGGAACGCCACATACACTTCTGTCCTGACATACACTCCTCGCCTCCTTCACATCCATATATCTAGTCATACATGCCCTCCGATTACGCAGACTTTTGACACCGCCAGATTTTAGGTTCTGATTGATCTGATCGTGCCAAGTCTTTTTCGGTCGTCCTCGTTCTGTTTTCCCTCTCACATTTGCCACATATATTTTCTTAGTGGTTCTCTCGTTATCCATTCGCTCCACATGTCCATACCACCTCTCTCTCTCTTTTTCTTTAAGATACATATGTAATGATATTGAAAATGTCTAACAAATGTGTTAAATTGTTATTTTATTTTTGAATTATGTTAATTAAATATTAAGAAGTATTTCCATTTAAGCTTCTACGGAATATCGTTTTGCCGCATATTCGTCTGACTATGTCGTTATTTCATCTAAAAATATATTTGAATATTTTTTCAATGTTCAGGTTACTAGTCGTTTCAAGGGTTATACAGGATTGAATAAATTGTCAACAAAATGCAACAAAACGCTAAGCGCTCTCCTAAACGTTAGCCTCTCTGATACCCGATACCCACCTTATTCCAGGCAAATCTCGCTCAGAGACAATGCACTTAGCGTCCCATAGTGCACAATGCATACTGCACACCTAGAGGTACAACCTGGGCATTACAGTTTGCTTTCAACTTCACAGACAGATTCAGTACTTGTTTATTTATTTATCTCCCCTAGAGAATAAGATTTCCTTGTACTGCCAACGTATAAAAGTTTCCAATGGATTTGGATCTCATTTCGGGAGATTTATTTGAGAATACCAAATTTCTCCAAGGGAAAATTAAGTCTCTTGTTACGGTATGTTCATGAATATATAACACACAGACACACACATATATATATATATATATATATATATATATATATATATATATATATATATATATATATATATATATATATATATATATATATATATATATATATATATATATATATATATATATATATATATATATATATATATATATATATATATATATATATATTATATATATACATATACACACACACATTTGTATGCACACATACAAAACAAAACCTAACCTAACCTAACCATCACTCCGCTTCCTCTCAAAAAAAGGCAGACAGGATATAATGTCATTCAAGTATTCGACCTATTTGATTATGCCAAACTTTTTTCTATCTTTCACTATAACTTTATCTACAATACATTCTCCTAATACATTTGTTTTATCATTCATTCCTCACCCATTCCTTCCACATGCCTAAACCTTATATTTAGCTTTCCTTATCACACTATTTGAACATCTTACAAACATCGTTTTATACATTAGTTTGGGAGATGGCGTTCTGACAGCATTCAGTCATACCAATTAATTCAACCTGTTTTGATGTTTAACATAATGAGACTGCATCAATACGATGCAGTGACCTTTGCACCATTGGATGAAAATACGGATAAGAAGAAGAAGAACAAAAAAAGAAAACAGTGGATGTAGACGTCGTTTTGATAGTTAAAAAACATACTGTTAGAAATTTCGTTCAGTGTTTTTTGCTGGATATTTAAATTGGATCAATAAACATTTTGTCTGAAGCTTGGCTGGTAGCTTTGTGCATTGGACCCGATATTAGAATAATTGAATTAATCCCATTGAATTATTTAATCCTTACTTTGAACGGAGTTCAGTCTAGCTCAAGGGTAGTTTGAAAATTGACACTGAGGAGGTGAAGGTGAAGGCTGAAATAGGTGTGTTCTATTTTTTGTAAATTTAAAGCATTGTTAATTTTGTGGTATGGTAATATAACACGTTCTTTATCATTCGTCGTTCACTTTGTGTAATACCACTTTAAATATTACACAAATTGAACGATAAATGATAAGGACAGTGTCAGGTGTCTTCTATTTACTTTATATTTTTGACATCAACCCGGGACCTCCAGAACGGTAGCCGAGCGTGCTGACCATTACACCACGGAGACGGAGGTTTCTAACTACATATATTCGCTTCATAAATTTGTTTTACCGTTTTTATCTAGTTCATTCGTTCCACATGCCTAAACCATCTCAACACACCTTTTTCTCAATTTCATCGATAATGCTTTTGGTCTTATAGCCTTACATCCTTTCTTTATTTTTCCATTCGAACATCTATCATACATCGTCTTGCCACACATAAGTCTGAGGGATCGCATTTTGATTACATTCTGTCTATTTTTGTCCTTCTTTTGCCAACTTAATGCTTCATTTCGATACGTAAGAGTTGTAAGAAGGACGTCTTACGTTTACAATATATTTATTAAAACATCTTATATCTTTTTAACTTGCAATATTGTGTCCTCACTGGGTTTTGCCGTGCCGACGGCACATTATACAATTCTCGAGAAATTAAAAGCAACTTGTTCACCAGGAACGATTAGTACATCAATTTTAAAATTATTTTAATTATTACTTGTCTCGCACGCTTATAAAAAAATGTTGGATCTAAAAATGGGTCAAGAAAATTAAATTTTTCATCGTTACGCATAAAAAAAAAACAAACCAAACTGAAATTAATTCGAGAAAATTGATATGGCATTTAGTTTTAACTGGTTAATTTTTTTGCATTATGACAAAAGATATATCTAATTGTATTCTAAGTATTTTCAACGATTTTTTTTGCTTTATACTAAATTCTATTTGAAATATTGTTTTTTTAAAATAAATGGCGAATATATCCTAACTAGTTTAAAAATATAATAAAAAAATCTTCATTCATTAATTTTGTTAAATTCTCATTTGCAATGTTGCGTTTGCACATAAAAACTAATTAATTACATAACAACCATTTATAGGAGAAACTTTACTGTAAGAGTGTTTGTTTTTGTTGTTGTTTTAACCTTTTTTAATATTTGTTATTTGATTCCTTAAAAAATAAAATAAAACTCAATGTATAATAATACATAAAAGTGCGATGATTGATTTAAGCATAATATTAAAAATAATATCATATTCAATTAAAAACTTACAACATCCAGTTCTTTTGTCTTCTATGCTTCAAACGATATTGTATTTATGAAGATCTTTTTTTTCTCATTTGAAATTATAAACCTAATTAATCGTTTTTTTCTGACCTCTCTACATAGATGATGAAGACTATGGAAGTCTAAGTATAAACTAAAAAAATATTAAAATAACTCCATGGGGAGAAAACTTAGATTTGTGAACAAGAATTTGGACACACTCAAAATATAAGGAATCACCATCCTTTATACTACAGGCTTTTTAACATATTACTAACTTGACCACTACTTAAAACTTTTTACTGTCAAAACATATTTAAATCATACGATCCAGTTACAATATCTAACGGCTAACAAATAATAAAAATAACTAACTAACTAACCATCACGCCTCTTCCCCGCAGGGGTAGGCAGAGAGAGTAGAACACCACACCACTCTGTCTTTGCAAACATTCTTCGCCTCTTCCACGTTCATGCATCTCCTCATACATATCCGCCGATTATTACGACTCCTAACCTGACCACTTTCAAGTATTTGGCATACTTGATCGTGCCATGTTTTTCTCGGCTTTCCTCTGCTCATTTTTCCAATTACGTTCGCCTCATAAATTTATTTTACCGTTCTTTCCTCATTCATGCGTTCTACATGTCCAAACCATCTCAACACACATTTCTTAATTTTATCGATAATGCTTATCTCAGCTTTGCATTTCTTCCTAATTTCAGTATTCAAACATCTATCATAGGTACATCGTTTTGTCGCACATTCTTCTAACAGGCCGCATAATAAATAATAGAAAACAAAAAAATTAAATGTTTACCCCACACAGGCCATGCCTTTGTGGGATTTTTTTTATTATTATTAATGTTATATTACATATTTGTACTTGTAATTGTAATATATTGTGAAATAAAAAAATCACATTTTGCACATAAAAAAAATCATAAAAGCACCAAAAAAATTATGACAGTATCATCACTTTATGCATCTTTGTTCGTACAGGAGCTATTACTAGGCATAAGAAAAGAGCGTCAATTCTCAAACCAAATAATTCAACTATTTGTTTGTCTAAAAAATATGTACCTATCTAAAATGTATTAGACATTATCCATCCGCGACGTGGTAAATTTTGCAGAAGCATCATTATTCGCAGGGCGTTTCGGTTTCAGGGTCTGGCCAGATAAATTCTTTAATTATAACATTTAATGAACTCGGTTGTGTTTCGCGAACAAAGGCTTGCCCTAAGGCTACTCATAATAGAAGCATTAAATCTTCAGAACCTCATTAATTTTGAAACAAGCAACCTTATAACGCTGACATTTGATATATTTTTTTAAATCCCTTATTATTAATTAATGAAATGCCTTCAGAAATTAATCGAGTTATTTGTTCCCAACGTTTCCTTGTTATTCGTAATTAAAAATGGATTAGAGTATTAAAGAGAGATTCATATTTTTCTTCATCTATTTTGTGTGTCGGGTTGTAGTCGGGTTGCTTCACCTACACATGACAACATTTGTAGTTCTAGAAACTACATGTTTACATTAATTAACTCAAAAAGTGGTCTTATACAACCGTTTTATTTTTTTATTTATACTACTTAGCAATGCCCCTTAAAATAAATTTCTAATGTGGTAATTAAAAAAAATGTATTAACAAATAAGTATTTCGGCTCAACACAGGCTATACCCAAAGAACCGTAATACATATAATTTAAAAAAAATGTAAAAATAAATCTATGAAAAAAAATTAAGATAATTTAAAAAAAGAATGAGCTAGAAAAAAAGTAAATAAATTTATAAAGCAAATGTAGTTGCGAAAAAGAGTGGAGGAAGACCAAGAAAAACTTGGCATGATCAGGTTTGTCAAATACTTGAAAGCGGTCACATCAGGAGTGGGTATAAATCGCTCATTTGGTGCAAAATTGGCATAATTACACTTTTAGAAATATTACAGGAGATGTCATTTAGACGTTGTAGCAACAGAAATGACGCTATTTTACTCAATTCTTTAATGACACTCGCGGCATCTCGCAGCATTTCACCATAAAATCAATTCTGTCCATGTTTCTCCCGCTGTAAATAGTCTTTCCGCACATTTTAGCATATTTAACTTTTTTAAGTGTAAAAACGTAATTGCTGCACCAACTGAGCGAATGAGGACACGCGTAAATGTGGAAGAGGCGAAAAATTATTGCAAAGTCAGAGTGGCGTGGCGTTCTATTATATGTGCCTACCTCTGCGGGGAGTATTTCGTAGCCAAACGCTCAACCCACATTACAGTAAACCCCCCTATAACGTTGAGATAGGTACCGCGTTGTCGGAGGAAACATTATAGGAGGATAATATTTTAAAATTGTTTTTTTAATTTTAAATGATTTATTTTAAACTTTTCCGCTGGTTTAAATGTGAATACTTATTCAATTTATAAATATTATTTTAATTTTTATCATATTTCCCTCTGTAAACACAAGTACCTAATTAGAGAGGTAGAAACGTTGTATTTGAAATGTATTGTATATTTATCAACTATTTTGTATTTTTTAAATATGTACTTTGTAAAAAAAAACATTAGTCCCATACAAAGTTCCCTCCGATAATGCGGTACCTATCTCAACGTTATAGGAAGGTTAACTGTACTAAGGAGGCAGACATCGCATTAAAAAAATGTGAGAGTGTTTTATTTTATTAATGGAGCTCGAAATAGCGAAGTAAACAGAACATTAGGGGAAATTTCTTTCGGACCATATAGTACGGAAGCACTAAGGTATAAACTGCTTTAACAACCCTGTACTAAGATAAAGTACGTAAGGGATGTATGATATTGCCGCGTGATATGTAATAATGTGCCTTACGTACGCTGGCGTGTAGCCTGCGGCGTACTGATGTATAAGTCTACATACGTCACCTTCTTCCGGCCAAACGTAGTAACGCACAAAAAATGGATGATAGATGTTCATATATATGCGCACACATATTGTAAGTCTTATTTATTAAATGTTTCGACTGTTTGTATGTAAGTAGGAAGGGTTATTGACGAGAAGCAATTATATATTTAAAATACTTTAGACAGTGAAAATTACTCGATGGTGGTCAAAGTTTGAAGCTTTTACAGCTGTTTAAATAAGAAGGAAGATGTAGCTTGTACGTTCATATTTACAATTTTTTTTAACAAGATATAAACAAATACACAAACAAGGCGTATGTATGTATATATATTTATATAAATGTATATTTATATATATATATATATATATATATATATATATATATATATATATATATATATATATATATATATATATATATATGTATGCACCAACAAACATGATTTCATTACATCATAAGAAAATATTGTTTTTGAGGATGTTTCTAATTATGTTGCAATTGATAGAAAACCACGGATTTAAAAAAAAATAGTAAGTTCATGGACTCTTTAATCTTTAATTTTTATTTTTAAATCTTGAATCTTGTGCCTTTAATGACGGATATTTCAATAAAAAAGTTTTTTTGATTGCTATATGGCAGTCTTAAAGTTTTCGAGCTAACGACCTCTTTGGGTAATTCAAGTGATAACTCAATACGTTGTTTAGTATTTTTCACTATTTTCATGATTCTTCAGTGCATAAAATGATACTTGGTCCATGTAATAAAATTTTTATATAAACTAACTAAGTGACTGACCATCACGCCTTTTCTTGACACGCCACCGGGTGTAGGCAAAGAGAAATGTACGCCACACCAATCTTTATTTGCAAACGATTCTCGCCTCTTCTACATTCATGCGATTTTATTTATTTCCTTTAAAACTCTATATAAACATTTGATATGTACATTTAGAACTTTGTTTAGACAATATATTCTAAATGCAAAAAAAAACAAATGAGTTTCTATTTTCACCTGGTGATGGGAACATCTTTAGTTTTTGAAACAAGTCGTGTTCGCATTCATGTACTCAAATGTGTTCTTTTATGAGTGTTTTATTTTGCCACGTGAGCTTTATATGAGATACGGCGTTTTTCCGGACAGCTTTAAATTTATAAGTACTTCCTATCTATTCTACAAGAACGTGGGTAAGAGATAAGTTTGAGTGTTTATGATAACGATGCTAAAATCAATAGGCTTCGACATATTTTCATGGTTAATAATATGAATCAAATGTGCATAAATAAATCGTTTTAAGGGAAAATTTGTTTTATGAGAATGATTCCCTTTTTCTTAAATTTAGTTTTTATTTTTCATATTTCTTCATTTAGCTTATTTCATATTAATGAGGATTTTTTACCTTTAATTTACAACATATCATAGTCATACAGGAGAAAGTGACCAACTGCATTTTCATCATTGACTATTTGATATCTTCCAGCTTAATATTGCCCTGAAAAAAATCCTAAGGGACTTTAAACTTGAAAGTTTAATATATTGACTTGTTAAAAATGACTAACTGAATTGACGTTTATTTTCTTGCAAAGCGAAATTCACTTAAATGGCCCTCCTGAACATTGTACGTTTTGTTAGTTGGTCACTTTCTACTGTACGACTACGATATATATTTAAATCTTCTTATAGTATTAAAAAAAATCTCTCAGACTGATTTCATTCTTCATACGTTCAGGCATCTCACCAGACAAATTTTAACCCTTGTACATACTACAATTTTGCGATAATGTTAAAAAATTTGAATGTGTTTAAAAAAAAATATTTGTAGGGTTAATCGATAAAAATCCATGAAAATTGTAAATATTGCGCTTCTTCATTGAGTTAAATTGACATAATTGCTTAATTTTTGGTTATCTGTAGAAATAATTGCGATACATGACTGTTTCGTGTGAGATGATATTTAAATGCTTTGGTGTATTTTTGCTATTTTAAAAATTGTTCGTCTTACATTTTTGTATCACACATTAATTTATGTTCGTGAATTTGAAAGTGGGTTTTTCATGAAATTTATTTGTCGGGTTTATCGATAAAACTCCTAAAATATTGTTAATATTACGCTTCTTAAATGAGTTAAGTTGGCATAATTTCTCAATTTATTGGTTTTCGGTTCGCGGAGTTCCCTGGAGTAAGTGAAGTCACCCAAAAGCCACAATTTCATCACTAAACTATCTTCCGACCGTACTAAACTTTGTAACTTATGGGCCATATACTACATGCTCTGACCAATACGCGCTACAATCATACTTTTAATACAGTCTCTGAAACTAGATTAACTTTGCTAGGAAGCTGGGGATGCAAAATTATTAACGTGTGCATCAAACCAGGAAATTGAATTGCAGAGCCATGTTAATTATTTTACAACATTTTGAGTGTGTCCAAATACTTGTTCACAAATCTGGATTATCTCTAAGTACAGGAGTTAATTTCATTTAAATTTTTGACTTCTCATCAAATATGAAGAAAAATATGGAAGATACTACGCTCACTCCTTTCAAGAACGTCATAAATAAAAAAACTTGATTTTTCAGGAGAGCGTTTTTAAAGTTTAAAAATATAACACAATGTATTAAAAATAAATGTCAAGCCACTTATTAAACTTTTTACTGTGCAACACATCTTTTTAGGTAAAACCTTAAGGTTTTATCTCCATTTGAAATATATTTAATATATTTAAAAAAAATAATGAAACAATACCTTTTCTTCAAAATGCAAAAACAACACTTTCTGCCCTGTAGCGGGTAAATATTAAGTTAAAAATATGCTTCTTTTGCTGGGATATAAAACATTTTCTGAGCATTCTGAAAACATCCACAACTGAAAATTGTCGATTTTTGATTTACGACGTTCTTGAAAGGAGTGAGCGATATATAGAACTTCCAACAATTTGAGTAGCGTGGTAGTCAATAATGGGTAGAATTGGTGAATGTTACACGTGTGTAAAGTGATCACTTAAACCAGCCTATGACGGTCGTTAGCCCCGTAAATGCCCAGACTTCCATATTCTTCTTCATCTTTAATTATTTTGTTTTTATATTTATTATAATTTTATTAATGGATTGCTCAGTCACTTTGTAGTAATATAAATATTATTTTTTTATTAAAGTCTTACTTGGTAATGACCACTGTTTTTAAAAATCTATTTTGACTTTTGAATTTTGAGAGACCGTATGTGAAGCTAAGTCGAAATTTTAGATTTGTGTCCTTGGAACGTAAAGGAAGGGCGAGAGGGCGCGAAGAAGGAACTGTGTCTAATTTCTCGTTACTTAGATTATTATTTTTATCACTGGGAACATAGGAAATAGAGGTGATTTTTTAGTCATTGTCATGCTGTTAATTATGGGTTTATTGTTATTTTTATTCTTCAAGAATTCATATTGTTTAAAAATGTCGGAGTTATTATTTTTTTTGGCTTTCTACGTTATTGTTGTTATATGTGAGATCGTTATGTGTAAAATGGTACAAAACTATCTTTTATTATATCATTTATTTACTTCATCCACCATATTTTTATAATTTTAAATTTCTATAAGGGTGCTTATATGGGTTTTCGCGTGCCATGGGCAAAACATTAAATATTTTTTTTCTTATTCGTTTAAAACGAGTCATGCAATCTTGTATGACATGTCTGAATTGTACAAGATTATACTACATTATCAAATTATAAAAATTCCCGTTATTTAATGATTCTTAAGATAACTTATTGTCTCCGGTAACGCAATGCTATGGCTGAGTCCAGTCAAACAGTAAAGAAAGAAAATGGAAAGCCAACATTTGTGGCGTTTTTAAATGGAAAATGCTTGTGAAGTAATAAAACGTTAAAAATCTATAAAATATTATTGAAATCATAAGAATTTAAAATTCTTCAAAAAATCCATATTCAAGGGTTGGTATCAAGACTGCATTACGTTCTACCAATTTAGTTATAACTGATTTCAGTGCACCATTTGCTCGGTTCTCAGTATTGAGTCTCCTATTCAGAAACTATAATTTTTTTCCACCCCTAGAAAATATACTCCCTTAATATACAAAAATATCTACCTGTTTTAAATTTTCCATTTAATTATGTGTTGGTGTATAATGCCTTGAGAGATGATAATTTAATTATAAAAAAATCAAAGGTTAAAAAAGAGTTGTTTAATCTTATCGAAAGATAAGACCTTTCTAGGAGTACACTTATCTGCAAATTATCCGATCTTTTCAGCTAATGAAAAAGGTAAGAATTTTCTTCGAAATTCCGCCTTAAATGGGTGAAAAGTGGATTTTAAGCATTTAATCGGCACTCCAATTTTGCGAAAGTCAAGTGGACGAATGAGAAAATTCTCACAGAAAAAAGAAAAATCTAATATCTTTATTATTCATCTTTCCTCCCATGGGTTGAGTATGATGAAATCGCAAAGTGTGGTACATTTATAAAATGTATGATGTACCAGATAAAATTATCTGCTAGATTATCACGTCAAGTGTTAAGAAAGTATTAAAATTGTATTTTTATTACTTATAGTACGTTTATTACTTCTAAAAAATAAAGTCTTTTAAAAACATTTTAAATATGTCCAAATACTTATTTACAAATCTAGATTATTTTCAATAAAATGTATTTTTTTTCGACACCCTCAAAATGTTTTAAATACATTAACTGGTCACCAAATTAAACAACATGATTTAAAGAGTTTAAAATCATGTTTTTAAGCATTTTTTAAGTACGTGAATATGATCCAGGATTCTCCATGCAACACTGAGTGCGGATAAGGGTAAAAAGAAGAATATATGATATTTATCTATTTTACATCATTAAATAAACCTGGAAAGAAAGTATATAGAAGTAATCTATTAGTTACCATAATAGTTGCCCATACGTTAGTGCAGCTAAGAGTTCTATCAGTCGAGCTACCTATGTAACAAAAAATTGTCCAATCGTTCAGTCGGCTCTAACTTCTTAACTATCGAGGTCGAATCTTTCGTTTTCAAATTGAAATTTACGTTTTGAATGAAAATAAAATCTGCAATGAATGAGCCACATTTTTCCTGAAGACAGAACCGAGGGTTAAGAATAAGAACCCAAAGCCTAAATTGGAGGGACTTATCGCGGACTTAGTGGAGATTTAGCTTGGACCAAAAGCCTTAACGCTTACTTAAGGGTGGGTCATTTGTATCTGGCCCCTTGGTAAGGATAAAGTAAAATATTACCGATTTTTTCGCTGTTTTACTGCTTTCCGAGAAAGGGTTTCTTTAAGGAAACAGGTATGTGGGGGGGGGTACTTGGTTAAATATTTGGTTACTAAGTAAAATATATAGGTCCTTAATTGTCCGTCATCACAGTGTAATGGTCAGCACGATCGGCTACCGTTCTGGAGGTTACGGGTTCTATTTCTAAGAGGGATCAATAAATATATGTGATTTTTTCACTGTAATATTTATTCAATATTACCAAAAAGGAAGGCTGATCACCTTTCCTGCATATGTAAGCGATCAAAATAACACTGCGTTTATATGATACAGTGCCCTTTGCACCATCAGGATGCGAATAAAGGTTTGAATGAAATGAATGTATTAGGAACTGGTATGCTTTGTGATTGATTTTAAGCTGAAAAATAAAATATTTGTAAAAGTTGACATGTTATTATATTTCAAATCCTTGGGAATGGTCAGGTTAGGAGTTCGAATAATCGACGATTATGTCTTTGTTTAATACTGGACGCAAGAAGTAGGCTGAAGCCGTTGTATGAAGAGATGTATGAATGTGGAAGAGGAGAACACAGATTGGTGTGGCTTCTTGGCGTTGGTCAACGGCGTGGTGGTCAGTTAGTTTCTAATTTATGATTGCTTGTACAAACCGCACTTACTTTTAAAAATTACCAAATAAAATTTCTAATCTTGGGGATAGTGTTGTCAAACGTTTAACACGTTAAACGCCATGGGGGGCACCATTGACCTGAATCAAGAGCTTAATTGTAATAAACTAAATATATTACATTATTAAAATACGTAAATAACCGAAAAGTTTTCTTTTGTTGAGAATTTCTAAATTCCAAAATTTTTGTATTGGCGTTTAACGTGTTAGTAAACATACTCGTTTATTTTATGTACCTACATTTTTTTATTTATTCTTATATATATTATATATATATATATATATATATATATATATATATATATATATATATATATATATATATATATATATATATATATATATATATATATATATATATATATATATATATATATATATATATATATATATATATATATATATATATATATATATATATATATATATATATATATATATATATATATATATATATATATATATATATATATATATATATATATATATATATATATATATATATATATATATATATATATATATATATATATATATATATATATATATATATATATATATATATATATATATATATATATATATATATATATATATATATATATATATATAAATATATATAGGGTCCGCCATCTAAAGTTTTTTTTTCAACTAGTGCTTATTTCGTGAATGGTAACACTTAGCTCATGTCTGATTTGACAGATAATTAGTTTTATCCTTCCGCTAAGCGAATATGGTTGTGTATACGCTTGAACAACGCTGGGAAATATTGCGACATTCGACTTACAGAAGATGCCGATTTTGCCAAAAAAATCATCTTTTCGGATGAAGCTCATTTTGATCTTGGCGGGTATGTAAACAAGCAAAATTGTCGTATTTGGGGCACAAAAAACCCGCACGCATACATTGAAAAGCCGGTACACCCAAAACGAGTCACTGTTTGGTGCGGATTTTGGTCCAGAGGCATAATTGGGCCATTTTTCTTTGAAAATGAGCAAGGAGTGGCCGTTAGTCAATGGCGATCGTTATCGGGCCATGTTGAACGGATTTTTGTTCACAAAAATTAAAGAGGAGGATATTGGCAACATTTGGTTTCAACAGGACGGCGCTACGTGCCACACAGCCGAAGCTACACTCGATGTTTTGCGCCCCATTTTCAAAAAAAAAATGTTATTTGGCGGACCCTTTATATATATATATATATATATATATATATATATATATATATATATATATATATATATATATATATATATATATATATATATATATATATATATATATATATATATATATATATATATATATATATATATATATATATATATATATATATATATATATATATATATATATATATATATATATATATATATATATATATATATATATATATATATATATATATATATATATATATATATATATATATATATATATATATATATATATATATATATATATATATATATATATATATATATATATATATATATATATATATATATATATATATATATATATATATATATATATATATATATATATATATATATATATATATATATATATATATATATATATATATATATATATATATATATATATATATATATATATATATATATATATATATATATATATATATATATATATATATATATATATAATATTCCCGATGAGTAATTTCTAATACCAAGATGAAAAATGAAAAACTTCTCGTTTAATTTACTCAAAATCACGCTCTAATGCTTTTATAAGAGAAAATAGAGCTAAATTTTCTTTTTTGAAATTCTTCATTTGATCATTGAAATAGCAACAAAATAATATTGAAGTATTTTTTCTTTTTAACTTATATATCATATAACATACTTAATCTTATTCCTCGGGGTAGGCCGTGCAACGTAATGTGTGGGTGTCTGGATGGTTCCATTCTCCTCACATGCGCATATCATTGTTTTCTTCGTTGACCCCGTCTAACGACATCTTCGATCTCGCATATTTCTCTTATCCTGGTGTTCCTTATTCTGTCTCGTAGATTTTTATCAGATATGCCCCTAGAGTATGGGTGTCCAACCTTTTAAGCAGCCGGGCCAAATTTTAGAAATGAGATTTCCTTTCGGGCCATAAAACATTTTTTTTTAATTATTCCAAGCAAACATGTAATATATTGTTTTTTTAAAGACAATTTAAAAATGATAACTTAACATTTTTATTAAATGAGGAATGATAACTTAACATTTTTATTAAATGAGGGTTAGGCAATAATCAAGCGTATTTATTAAATTAGGAACAGGGTTAATTTAGAGAAATCAGTTATCTTTTCTGGACACAGAATTTTAACGACACTCTCCAAATTCCGTAACCATTTCACAATCTGAATATTGGTTCGATTTTTTGATAGGTCATGGCTACTACATAACTAGCTTTAACAGATTATATTGACTCTTGAATCCCTCTAGTCAGTCGGTTATAGTAGCATCAATGTGTATTTAAAAGTCGAGCGCAAAATGTTGTGATTGTTTGTTAAAATGAAAATACCATGGAAGATAAAGAGATATTTCCAAATATGGGATATGATACGAACCACGCACGATGGAATGTTCTTTTGGTGGTTTTATGTACACTTGAGAATATGTGACATGCTCCGCGGGTCTCAAGAAGACACCTGGCGGGCCGCATACGCCCCGCGGGCCGCAGGTTGGCCACCCTTGTCCTAGAGTCTACATTTCCGACACTCTAGGTGCGGTTTTTATTATTGCGGTGTCCGCTCTGCATTCGATACCATATGTCATGATGGTTTAATATATTATATTTACATTTGTTTTTATAATTCGACAGAAGTTGATTAAATAGTTTTAGATAAACGTAATTTATGGAATGATGATTTGGGAAATGGGTCGATTTAACAAACTGAAATGATGAAACTAGTTTCATAGCAATATTCAGTTACCGGAAATAAAATTTAGGATACAATTTCAGAGAGTGGTCGCAAATTTATACACCAAATGAATGTGCTTTTGTTCTACTTATCTACTTAGTTAGATTGTAATAGGAAATAATGTTACTCCCATGAAAAACGTTTTCAGTAGCAGGCTGAAACTGAAAAGTTTATAGTTTTCACAAACAAATGCATAACTTTTAAATTGATCCGTTTTAAATTCGTAATGTTTTAAGTGTTGCAAAGTTTTAATGCAATATGGAAATGCATTGTATGATTGCAAAAAGCAATTAGTTTTAATACATTTTTAAAAAGCTCTCAGGAGATTGATTTATTTAAAATTAGATTAAAACAAATTGTTATTCCTTTAATATGTGTCTTAACTTGATATGTAATTGAAATATAGATTTGGCGTTAAATTTGTAGAACTCTTATTATTTTTTGACATCTCATCAAAGATGTCAAAAAATAATATGAAAATAACTCCTGTAATTGGAGATAATCCAGATTTTGTGAACAAGTATTTGGACACACTCAAAATGTTGTAGAACTCTATTTTAATTTATGCATTAAATGTATAATCCAAGACTGATTTGTTGAGTCTACTAAGTTCTGTTTTATTATTTAAGTACCTAGAATCGTATGACTTTATAAGGACCATCAGTCCATTTAATCTTCACATTTGTTTGAAAATGCCATAACTAGGCGAAAAAATTGTCACAAAATTTATTTTTGATGTGGTTTTTAATACTTAAATACAACTTAGTACACTAAAAAAATCAGTGTTTGACTCAACATTTATCACATAAATGAGATGTTATATTTATCGTTTTTATTTTTGTACAACAATTAAGATGGAAGTGCATCCCAAGGCTTACAATCTGGAATTTGGCTTGCTATAATAATCACTTTATACACTTGTGTAACGTTCACAATCCTGCGTATTATTGTAGATCTATATTGTATTCATTTTTGAAAAATATGATCACACAAATGAGCGTCAAATCAATACATAAAAAAATGCTTGAGTGATCAAGGCTAAGGAAAGCATTTTTGGTAAAATTTAAAAAGGTGAGTTAAGACAGTTTCGACATGTGCAACAAATGAGCAACGAAAAAAAGGTTAAACAAATATATGAGGTGAATTGAGCCGAAAATAGAAAGAAAAAGACCCCTAAAAACTTGGCATTAGAAAGTTATATGTATTTCTAATACATGAAATTGGTCAGGTCAGGATTTGGAAAATCAACGGGTATATATAAGGAGTTCCTTGAATGTGAAAAAGTCAAAAAATATTTTGCAAAGACGGAGTGATATGGCGTTCTATTTTCTCTGCATACCCTTGGGGTGATGTGGCGTGGTAGTTTTATATTAGATCGGTCGTTTTATATTATGGTGTTAATATTTTTATGATAATATAAATGGCGAAAAAAGGAAAGTATGCAAGGCTGAGATAAGCATGATCGATAAATTAAGAAAGGTGTGTTGTGATGGTTTAAGCATGTGAATTGAATGAGTGAAAGAAGAACAGAATAAATTTTTTTAAACGAATGTGGAGTGTAATAGAAGAATAAAAAGACCGAGGAAAATTTGGCATGATCAATTATTTTAAATACTTGATAGTGGTCAGGTCACGAGTCGGATTAATCGGCGAATATGAGGAGATGCATGAATGTGGATTGTTTGCATAGACAGAGTGGTATGGCTTTCTATTCTCTCTGCCTACCCCTGCGGTTAAGTGGCATGATAGTTAGTTAGTTTAAAAAAATATTATTTTGGTATTAACAATATATTAGACCATATCGTCTCATTCAGTGATTTATATCCATATAATGAAGATAAATGTGCTATAAAAAAAATCCACCCTTAATTCTTCGTTTAAACATTTCAGAAATACAGGGTGGTGGTATTAATTCTAACGGCTAGGGTAAAGTTTCAGGTTTTATTTATTATTTTGTTTATCCGGAAATAGGTCAGGTGAGGGGAGGTCAGACCGGAACTTCTAAACTCGTTAAGGCATATAACTTCTCGATGGAAATTATTAATTCTGCGCTGCCTTCCGACGTTATTGAAAAATTGTAGTTCTCCCATACTCTAAACCAAGTGCCGGAGAGAAATTGAACTTTTATGTATGTTTTATTTTTCTGTTTTCTCATCGTAGAAACTGGGGAAAGGGGCTATTCTGGAACTGCACGATTCTGCCCGCAAAACTTAAAACAAACAGTAAAAAATAACCTTTAAAAAAAGTTGTGTTCACAGCATTTTAGGTGTGTCATAATCGTTTTGGGTTTGTATACTTATAAGTCATTTTAAATTTTTGACATCTCAACATATATAATTAAAATGGAAGTCTGGGTATTTACAGGGCTTATAGCCCGTCGTAGGATTATTGAGTGATCACTTCATTTGCGTGTAACATTCATCATTCTACCTATTGGAAGTTTGGGTATTTTCAGGGCTTATGACCTCTCATCGGCTGGTTAAATGATCACCTTATACACGTGTAGTATATACCATTCTATCCATGATTGACACAAACACTGCCCAAGATGCTTACTTCATTTAGTAAGCATCTAGACTCCCCAGCCCTGCTTGATACCTCAATGTTTCTTTCATGTTCCGAACCAATGAATCCCCAACATGCGCCTGTAGCACCATATCTCCAAAGCCTCCAGCTGATTTTGCTTTATACGATTGCATTTTTATATCATCAACATAATTAAATCATCGACATCATCAAGAGGTCGACATAATTAATGTCAATATCATCAAGTCGTTGACATCATCAAGTCGTCGACATAGTCAAGTAATCGATATCATCAAGTCGACGACTTTGTCAAGTTGTCGACATCATCAAGACGTCGACATCATTCATTCGTCGACATCATCAAATTGTCGACATCACCAAGTCGTCGACATTTTATACTACGGTTAGTGAATCAGGGCCAACGAATATTATGATGGCGAGTGTTTCCGTTAGACAAAGAGTAAGACGTCATAATGTCAGTATTTTATGGTCGTGATTATTTTTTTATTATTATCTTTAGAACAGTTCGCTTCCCGTATACGAGCGTATACGAGGCTTAATGTCGCATTCCCTAACTAATGATAAAATATAATGTTATTATACCTATTCGTGAAATGTATTTTGAAATTGATAAGTTATTACATACCTACACTCTCTGTTTTCACCGATGAAATACAGTCTGGCTCACACATATTCACAATTGTTAAATGAGGTGTTTTTGATGACTTATTTTCTTCGTAAATTTGGCGACATATATGTGCAATATATTGACATATCGCTCACTCCTTTCAACAACGTCATATACCAAAAATTTGATTTTTCAGGAGATCGTTTTTAATGTTTAAGAATATAATAAAATGTATTTAAAATAAATATCAAGCCACTTATTGAACTTTTTACTGTGCAACAGATATTTTAAGGTAAAACCTGAAGGTTTTTTCTCCATTTCAAAAATATTTAGTTTATTTAAAAAAAATAAACAATACAATTTCTTCAAAATGTAAAAACAACACTTCATGCCCTATAGCGGGTAAATATTTAGTTAAAAATATACCGCTTTTGCTAGCATATAGTACATTTTTTGGGTATTCTGAAAACATGCACAACTGAAAATTGACGGTTTTCTATATATGACGATGTTGAAATGAAATATGAGCGATATATAATATAAAAATTATTTGACACGTTCTTTTTTGTGACAAGCGTTTCGATGCATTACGCATTATGCATCCAATAGATGTCATTATATATTAAAATAAATAGTAGTATTTACGAAGTAAATTTTGATTTAAACACGGATAGATATTTTACCACAAAGTGACTGCAGAAACAATTAATTAAAATAATTAATTTCATTTTAATTTTGTTTCTTCAGCTGTTATTTATATCGAGTTACCAAATAACATCTATACTTTCTTGATATCTCAACACAGATGAAGAAGAATTTGGACGTACGGGTTTTAACAGGGCTTACGACCTCTCATAGGGTGGTTAAGTATAATATTTTTAATCACTTGACATGACTGACAACCACACTATTCAAATTTCGGAAGTGATATGTATGATCTTATGAAGTTCCATGAATGAGTTCTTCTTCATCTATGTTGAGATTTAAAAATAACCTTTCAAAGAGAAACCCAGATTTCTGAGTTAGTATTTGGACACACTCAAAATGTTCACATTTTATGCTTAAAGTTAGTACGATTTCGTGTAATTTGTGAGTGAAAATTCTTAGAAAAAATACTGGCCATTCACTCGTAGATTGATCTGTTTTATCAGATACTTTTCGAAACAAGAGAGTTTAACCTCATTTCTCTCCATAAACACTTGAAAGGCGAGGTAGAGACATTTTTCGTAACCTGCATTAGTTTTTTTGTTTCTTCTACGTTTCTACACTACACTAAATTTCAGAGGTTCTCAAATGCTCGTTCGCAGAACAACCATTAAGTAATAAAGCTGTTTTCCACAATATTTTGAGTGTGTCCGATTACTTGTTCACAAATCTTGTTTTTTTAAAAAGTTATTTTTACATTTATTTTGACATCTCAAAGTAGATGAAGAAGAATATTCAATTTGTGGGGTCCCTAATATCGACTAATACTTTTGTATCAGTTTATAACTAACAAAATCAACATTATATTTTTTTCTTCAATAATCATTTGGATTGCCATAATAAAAATGGATTTCTCATAATTCAAATAAAACGGTCTCTACAATATAAAAGCTTTGTGAACCAGCTTACATGGCTACTGTGAACTTATATGTAATGCCTCACAAGATCTAGGAGTCCCAAAAAAAATGTTTGGTTGTCAAAAATGCCAGTTAAACTTTACCAACTAATGAAAGGTCATGAGCACTTAAAATACCCAGACTTCCATATTCTTCTTCATTTATGTTGAGATGTCAAAAAATCATATGCATGAATGAGTATAAATGCTGGGAAGAGAGTGAATGGTTCACTAAAAATATTGTAGTAAAAAAAATATATAAATTCTTTTATTGATTCGTCATTTTTGGTGAAATATATCGTTTTTTTTTACTTTATTTTAAAATATGGTCTTTGAAAAAGATGCGTAATGCATTAAAACACAAAAGATTTTATTTTATTTTATTAAAACACAATAGCATAACAATAGATTTTAAGAAATAGGGTTATTTTCCAAGTAAAACGTGAATTAAAAAGACAAAATAAATAAAAACTAACTAACTAACGAAACAATTTTTTTTTAAACATTGCAAATAGCAAAATTTGAAAATGGAGAATTTTTGTTTTCAGTCAATACGGGGTTTGTAAAATTATCATTTCCCTTGTAAAATTTACATTATACATTTCTCACTATATGTCAGTTCCAGATCTGCCGTTTTGATTTATTCATAAAACGCCTAAAAGCATATTTATTGGATTCTGGCAAGTTGTAATGGTTTGGGAAACCCTCCAAATGACGAGTCCGCCATTACAGGATGCCTGCTCGCCCCACACTGCACTAGAAGCATCCCTCTACTAACGTTACCACTGCAGATGTCGTCCAAAGAAAACGACAAGTATTTTTGTTTCAACATACAGCCTGCTTCAAAATAAAAATATTTAATTTTCAATTACATAAAAAAACTTTCTTACTCTTAAATACATCAAATGGTCCATACTGCATCGTATTCTTATAAAAGTATTGTTGAATATGTGATCAGTATCTGTGATAGTAAAAAAAAAATATTTCTTTTTTGACTGATATGTCAGCGCCATCTGTTGAGCGTAACAGAAACACACGCAATACTAAACATTACTCATGGTGGACAAGGTGCTACTCGACAGCTGTTCTCACTGAAATGTTTCATCGATATCAATATAAATAGTAGGTATGAGTTCTAAAAATTTGAGTAGTGTGGTTGTCAATCATGGAACGAATGGTGGATGTCACAAGTGTATAAAGTGATCACTTAAACTATTCTTTGATAGGTCGGATGTCTTGTAAATACCCAGACTTCCATATTCTTTATTATCTTTATTAAGATGTCATTATAATGATTATCATTCATGCATCTCCTCACAAATACCCGCTTATTATTCCAAATCCTGACCCGACCACTTTCAAGCATTTGACATACCTGATCATGCCAAGTTTTCCTCGGTCTTCTTTAACCCTTTAGAAGCCAGAAGGTATGCCCAACAGGTCGTGATTTCTTTCAACAAAAATTTGAAAGCTTTTAGAAAAATGACTGTAATTTTGATAACATTGGTAAATTGTAATATGTTAGTATTTTTTGAGCTTGCTAATAGAAGTTTCTATATATTCTTATCAATAAATATTGCAATTGGATTTGATATTGGGTTGCGACAAGCTCAAACGAGAGCGCGTTTACGCGCTCATTTTGCATGGCCAGCCTGGCGAGCCGTATTGGCGGCCAGCCACGAGCGCGTTAACGCGCTCGTGGCACCAGACCGGTTAAACAATTTCCATATTAACAATCTAAAAAAAAATAATCTGTGTTCGGCGGTCTCTTTAAAAAAACACCCTGTATCTTTTCTGACGGAAGTATCACTTACACGTGTTCTCGTTCTTGTTAGAGAATTGAAAAGTGAAATTTTAATGGATAATTTTATAGGGTACTAATACTCTATAATAATATTATTTAGTTTATTGGAAACCAAGGTTTTACGGAACAAATAATACCAAGATAAAAATTCTTACTCATAATAAGAAACGTACACGACATTGTCTTTTTAATAAGATTAAACGTTTATTTATTAATACTTCGATAAAAATCTTCTTTTTATTCATCATCGAGATCAATGATGAGCATCCAGTTATTCTAAAGGGTATGCCAAATTCTTCATCATAAATTGATTTCTCAAAAAAGATATACAAGTAGCTACTTTCAATGTTAGAATATAAAAATTTGAGCGTTCTCAGGGCTAACTTTCTGTTATTGGCTGGTTTAAGAGATCACTTTATACACAACATTTCGAGTGTGTCTTAATACTTGTTCACAAATCTACGTTTCTCCACAAAGGAGTTACTTAACATTTTTGACATCTCCACAGAAATGAAGAAAAATATGGAAGTCCGAGTATTGATAGGGATAATTACCTATCATTGGCAGGTTAAGTGATCACTTTAAAGAAGTGCGACATTCATCATTCTACCCATGATTGACAACCACATTGAAGATATCGAGTCGATATATAGATAGCAAGTCGATATCGACTATTGGGGTTTATATGCACCACTTTGGGAGAGTATGGTTTATATAGACCCCCTGCAAGTTGATATTGACTCTTGGGGTCTATATACACAACTTTGGATACGTATGGATTTTATAACCCTCTGCGAGTTGATATCGACCCTTGAAGTCTATGTACACCACTTTAGGAAGTATGGTTTATAGAGATCTCCTGATATCGACCCTTGGGGTCTTTATACACCACTTTAAGATAGTATACTTTATATAGACTCCTGAAGGTCGATATTGACCCTTGGGGTCTATACGCACCACTTTAGGAAAGTATGGTTTAAATAATAGGATTCAAGATAGAATTCGGTTCATGCTAAAGCAGAAAGAGAGGTACCTAATTGTCAGGCTGGCCCCGCGCCATCGCGGCTGACCAAATGCCATATTTGGAGGGCTGCCAGAATGGCAGTACGACTTCCTGTAATCTATGGACGTCTAAATTATCCGACCACGGACGAATTTCGCTATTCAAAATTAAAGCGGTGTTTTAATTCCGATTTTAAAGTACGAAAATTAAAATTCTCATAAATATTAAAATGAGATATTAAAACTGCACCCAAATATCGACCATAGACAAAAAGGTAAGGTAAACGGACGTGTTGTTGGCCTTCAACACAATTATTGGCTTTGTTGATTTTTGTTTTATGATATTTACCAAATTTGAATAGTATGCCTGGTCTTATGAATATTACAAAGTTTTTCCGGATCTATAGTGTAGCGGTGAGTACAATTTCCTTCCATGGTGGAGATACCGGCTCGATTCCCAGGGAGGTCAAAATGAATATAATTGCTTTCTCAAATGAATATTTATTGGATATTACCTTTAACTGATCCTGAAGCGCAGGACGTTTCACCTTGCCTTTATAAAGACAATAATAAACGAACAAAGAAAGATCAATTTAGTGTCGTGCCCTATGCATCATATATACATAAAAATGGTATATATTTATATTTATATGTATATGTATATATATATATATATACATATATATATGTATATATATTTATATATTTATATATATATATATATATATATATATATATATATATATATATATATATATATATATATATATATATATATATATATATATATATATATATATATATATATATATATATATATATATATTTATATATGTATATATATATATATATATATATATATATATATATATATATATATATATATATATATATATATATATATATATATATATATATATATATATATATATATATATATATATATATATATATATATATATATACATAGATATAAATATATACACATATATGTTTATATAAATAAATACATTTATTTATTATTTATTAACGTCCTAAAATGCAAAACATTTTGTCTTATAATCAATAAAAATATTATTTTTGATTCTAGAATTCAAAAAATTTAGACATATATTACATAAAAGATGGTAATTAGACATTGTTTTCCTTCATGTTTGTCCTTCAAAGATCAATGAATTTTCGTGTCTTTTAATATTTACCAAATATATTGTTTGTTTTTTGAAAAGCTCCAGTTTTCTTAGACTGCACAAGTCTCAGAACTTGTGAAACATTTATAGAAGGGATTTTAGTGCGAAAAAAAGGATTTTATACTTTCTACTAGTGGGTACTAGGAATGTTTGCTTAAACCTCCTGGATATATGAGTTTTAAGGGGTGATAAAATGGACGCAATTTATAGAATATACCATGTTAGTAAATATGTACGTTCTGAGCTATGGATTGTTCAGAAATATAAAAGAACAAGTAAAAAAAAGATTCATCGATTTATTTGAGGAATGACATGTTGATTATTAAAAATTACACATTAGTATTAACAAAGACATCTTAATGAGTTTCAATCTACACGATTAGTTTCAAAATCGAATAATGTAGATTTTTTCATCACCTGTCGATGAAAACATGTAGGTATGGTTTGCAAAAAAAGTGTGAAATAAAACTTAATTAGTTTTCTAATACGTAAAAGTGTTTAATTTTGATTAAACTTCAATTATTTTCTGTTTGAATCATTGAATTTGTGAATATACATGTAAAATTTATTTATTTTATTACGTATTAAAATAATATTAAGAAGAATTTATCCCTTTATCCTCAAATTATGGTGCATAGGGCACTGCATCGTATTGATGCAGTGTAAGGTTGAACGTTACTTAATAAAGGCATGTTGATCCAACCGATCCAGGATAAAATAAAATAAATAAAAAATAATAGATATTACATAAAAACGGCTCCCAAATCAATGTAAGAAATTATTTTCGATCCGTCAAAATATTGAGTTAATTTTATAAAAATTTTTGAGAGTGAAACCCTTAATTATAAACAAAACACTTGCTTTTTACCACTTTAGAATTATACTGCGTCGACTATTTTTGGAAGCTACATATGCTTGCATCTTCGGGTTGAAATATAAACGGTTCTTATGAAAGTTTATATTTAAACCCGTAGATGGAAGAATTTGTAGCTTCCGAAACTAGTCGTACCAATAAAATACTCAAGTGGTAAGAAAAAAGTTTTGCATTTATAATTTACTCATGTTTTACCACAAAGTGAATGCCGAAACAATAAATAACATTATATAACAACATATAAAAACCATTTAATAATTTTGATTTTCGTTTTTGTTTGGAATATGTACAACTCTGTAAATTATTTATTGATTCGGCATTAACTTTGTGGAATGACATATTGATTATTAAAAAAAAAATTAACACTTGAATATACCACTCGATGAGTTTTATTTATATATACGACTAGTTTTGAAAACTGTAAGTTTTGAAAACTAGTCGTATATATTCAAGTGTTTAATTTTTACTTTGTTAATATTATCGGACGACTTTGTTGTCAGTCTTCATAGTGTAAAAGTTGTCACCACGTTGGAAGTCTAGGTTAGTTTTCCCAGATGAATATTCAATATTATATTTATAAATGCCGAATCCATATATAATATAATAATAATAATAAAACCCTTATCCGCACCCCAATGGTGCATAGGGCACTGCGTCATATAAACGCAGTGTTATCTTGATCGTTTAAACATGAAGGAAAGGTGATCAGCCCTCCGCTCCAGGTACCAGTCCAGGGTAATATTGAATAAATATTACAGTGTAAAAATCACTTATATTTATGTGACCCCCCTGGGAATCGAACCCGGGACCTCCAGAACGGTAGCCAAGCGTGCTGACCATTACACTATACATATACGAATCCATATACGGAATCAATATTAAAAGAAGTAAAAAAGGAGATATTATTTTTTATATTTATACTTAGGTGATAAAAATTTCTTCCATTATATGCCTGAAGTCTCAATACATCCGGCTTAGATATGTGGGAACCGCTATAAATTTTTATATCGGCCAATTTCTTTGACTGAAATGAATCTTCGAAAGGATAAGGATACTGGTTTTAATGAGTTTTCCTTTCTACACAGGAATTTTAATATATTTTTAACCTACGAAGCCATATCGAGTTATTGGTATTGTTATGGCAAAGTCATAAAAATATATCGTTTTTTAATAAAATAAAAAAGGTCATAAAAATCTGCAATGTCATTTGAAAAATATGAAATATCGGCTTGTAAAAAAAACTGGATTCCGTGTTTACAGACTTTTGTGTTTGTATTGAATTCAAATTGATCATGGAATCAATTATATAAACAAAGTTTTATTAAAAACGGTTGCAAAAATACAATAATTAATAGTATTTCCAGAGTGTCACAAAGTTTGTCTTTTTCTCTACTAAATTATTTATTCGACAATTTTAATAACTCCGTTTTTGAGGAAATCACATCAAAGGGTTTTCAAATTTACAGTTATTTAAACATAGCTAAATAACTGTTTTTTTATATTTCTATTATTAACACAATTTTACTCAAATAATTAATTTAATTATATATTTAAATTCGTATATCTTCTTCCTTCTTATGGATCCTCGGATCTGTTTGTTTCGTTATCTGTCTCTTGTGATGTAGACTGCCAGCTGTCATGCCATCTGGGTTCTTTTGAAGAGCAATTCTAAATAGTCTATTTTCTTGAATTCTATCGACATGGACATTCCAAAATCGTCCTAGTAGTCTTCCCTATCTGGCTATATCCTCCGTACTACACATTATCTGAACTTTCGTGTTCATTATTCTATCTCTTAACATGTTTCCGGTTATGCACCTTAATGTCCTCATTTCCGGAGTTCTTAAAAGGGATTTTATTCTTAATGTGCCTGTTGTGGTCTTTCCCATATGTGGCAATTGGTTTTCCACACGTCATATATATTTTCGCTTTTTATATATATTCATGTCGCTCACTCCTTTTAAGAACGTCATATATAAAAAAAACTCGATTTTTCAGCAGAACGTTTTTAAAGTTTAAGAATATTATGATTTGTATTAAAAATAAATATCAAGCCATTTATTGAACTTTTTACTGTGCAATAGATCGTTTTAGATAAAACCTGAAGGTTTTTTTTACATTTAAAAAATATTTTGTATATTTAAAAAAATAATTAAACAATACCTTTTCTTCAAAACGCAAAAACAACACTTTCTGTCCTGTAGCGAGTAAATATTACGTTTAAAATATACCGCTTATGGTGGGATATAGTACATTATCTAGGCGTTCCGAAAACATGTACACCTGAAAACTTAAGATTTTTGATATATAACGTTGTTAAAAGGAGTTAGCGATGTGTTTATTCTTATATATAAATTTGATAAACATATGAAAAATAAACTTTACTATAAACGGGAGCATTTTATAAGAATATGGAGCACTGGTTTGATCACGACATCTTCATATACTCTAAGATTAAATGAATAACGCTTCAATTTGATATGGATTATTTACACCAGCGGTTTTCGATTTTCTTTTTGGTGATGGAACCCATTCGACACATTTCGTATTATACCGAACCCTGAAATGAGCAATATATGGTTAAATGTTATTTTTTTACAATAAATGTTTAACAAACATCACAGAAAACGTAAATTTTACACCACTAACGTCTAAAACAACACACAAAAGTATATATTAATACAAAACACATAATAACTGTGTAACTAAATTTTCCAATTTAATTTGGTTAAAAAAATGTTTCCACCTAATGGGAGGTATGACGCAATGTTGCCTGTCATGGTTGAGCCCTCACAGAATACTTGCAGATCACACTTTGAGAACATCTGCTGTAAAGGCTTTTATTTAAAATAAAGAAGTTATTATTCATTTCCTTGATAAACTATGATCATATTTTTAAAGCCAATTGAACATCGATATAGAGATATGTCTGAAAAAAATATATCAAAATGTAGATTATAGATTATTCTGCATAAGCAGTTTTAGAAGATTAAGAATTGTTTTATTAAAATTAAAAAACACAATGCTTAGTGTAATCCAGAAGCATTATATCAATTGAGATTGATGAAGAATTAATTACGTCATATTAAATGGAGGTACCTTATGTAACTTTTTGCAACTATGAGTGTAAGGTTATTTTCATAAATAATACAAATAAGATTAAAACTTCTTCTTCTTCTTATAACCCTTATCCGCACCCAATAGTGCATAGGGCACTATATAGATATTTTAAAAAGCAAAGGAAAATATCAATATTATTTTTACTCTACGAGATACACAACATTTTTAGTGTGTCCAAATACTTGATCACAAATCTGGGTTCTCTCCATTTAAGAATTATTTTAACATTGGACATCTCAACATAGGTGATCAATAAGAATGATTGGAAATATGGGTATTTATAGGTCTTATGACCTGTCAAAGGCTTGGTAGGTGATCACTTTACACACGTGCGGCATTCACCATTCTATCCATGAATGTATACCACACTACTCAAATTTTCGTAACTCCTGGATATATGATCGATCTTGAAACAAACGGTGTTTGAAAATTATTTTGTCAGCATAAAAACACGTGTCCCGATAGATTTTGAGGAAAAGTGATATTTATTCGTTAAAAAATAATTTAAAATAAAAAAAATTGAATGAGAAACTTAAAATTAAAAACTGAAAGTAAAATAAACTTACGTTATAAGGAGACAATGAAGTATGATGTGAATATATGGAAATTTAATACATAGTTTGTATGTATGCATATCGATACATATTTAGAAGCTATTATAATATATTTTTAAAAGAGTGATGAATTATATTACTAGGTGCTTTAAAATTGTTATCTTTTTATTACTATTTTGTAGTATTTTTTACTTACCTAATCGATTCCGGAGAAATGTTTCTAATATCTTTTCGTAGTGAATTTGTCCAAAAAACTTCCACGCACTCCGTATACTATATGAAAATGTGATTAAAAAAACGGGAAAAAAACTCCTAAATGTTGCTTTTATTGAGCATTGCGAAGCGAATACTATTATTACTGATTATTTTCTATTTATTAAATTGGCTTCGCCAAGTTTGCTTAAGGTTTATTGATAAATGTTGATTGGGTGAGTGAAATTAAATGAACAAATTGATTATATGCATCGACATATGATTAACGAATGCATTATAATTACTGTCAAAACTTCAATTATCGAATCACTCATAAAATCTGATGAAATAAAGTAAGATGATTGATGGCATTAGGAAGTGACAATCGTCATTGATAAAATAATAACAGTTCATTGAACGGATTTTATATATTAAATAAATAATTAAATACTAAGTCATCCCAACAATCAAATTCTCATATGCTTAGAATATACACATTTAAATTATTTTTGGGTAATATATCCAACATTAAATACGGTGATTAGATTGAATTTTGCTATTATTTACATATATATATATGATAATATGTGATGCGTTTCGTCTTATTAAGACATTATCAAACACAATAATGTTTCATATTATTCATAAAGGGATTACGGCCCTCACGAGCTAGTTAATTCTACCCATTATTGACAACCACACTACTCAAATTCTCGGAAGCTCCATATATATATATATATATATATATATATATATATATATATATATATATATATATATATATATATATATATATATATATATATATATATATATATATATATATATATATAATATATATATATATATATATATATATATATATATATATATATATATATATATACATATATATATATATATATATATATATATATATATATATATATATATATATATATATACATAAATATATATATATATATATATATATATATATATATATATATATATATATATATATATATATATATATATATATATATATATATATATATATATATATATATATATATATATATATATATATATATATATATATATATGAACCAATTTAGAAACATCGTTCTTGAATCAATAGAACTTCAGTAGAGACATCTATTGGTGAGATGAAAAGAAGCTTTTTATTCAGCAGAAACTATTATATTCGTATGTGAGGTCCAAATCCTGACACACTCAAAATGTTGTAACTAGAGTATTTGATAATGCTTTAATAAGACGAAACGCGTCACATATTATCATATATATATGTAAATAAAAGTAGAATTCAATCCAAAAACCGTGTTAAATTTTGGATATATTAACCAAAAATTCAATATGGAAATCTACCAACTGTCTGCAGTTACAATAAATATAAATTATTTACAGCAATTGGAATAATTATAATTCCTAGAGTAATATCTCTACCGATTCTATAATAACTCGACGATGAAGAAAATTTTATTTTATTTTGTAAATTAAAAGCGTTGTTAACTTTTGGTATGGTAATATAACACTCTCCTTATCATTCATCGTACACTTTATGAAATACCACTTTTAAAAATAAATGACCAATCAAATTTAACTACAAGTCCACTTTTGAAAAAATATTCCCAATGTCATTTGTTTCTCTCTCTCTCTTTCAAATTTAAGTTTTGTATAAATGTCAGAACGTAACAATTTCACTTAAGTGTACATTTAACCTGATGATGGAATGATTATTCCGAATCCGGTAGTCATTAAGTAGTGATTTCGAAGTGGTATTGCACAAAGTGAACGATGAATGATAAGGAGATCGTTAAAATTATATTTATTTTATTTTGTTCAATATGCAGAACTCCATAATTTGTATTTTGTAACTACCACTTCTACTCTACTACCATCACGCAGAGGTAGGCAGTTAGGATGGAACGCCACACTCTTCTGTCCTGACATACACTCCTCACCTCCTTCACATTCATACATTTAGTCATACGTCATAGTCATAGTCATTTGTATAATAAATGTCAAATATTTAAATGTCACTCTAAATAAGATTGTATTTTTGATACTGTTTTTATTACCTGAACTGTTTTTTTTTTAATTCTAATACTTCATACAGTATGAATATAATTTGTTTTAATACCATAAAACTTTAATCTCATTAATGTGCTTACTGTTATAAATTTGGATTACTTTTATGGGGACTTATAGATTTGAAATATTGAAAATGTTTAATCTTTAGACGTTTTCGTGTGTTGAGATCATATGTAATCGCGAACACTAACCTACTATGAACGTCTTATCTTATCAATTGTATCAGAAGTGTTCGGAGAAAAAAACTATTAAGCATATTTGCATAAATTTACTTATTTATTTAAACTCCTCGTACCGATTATCTGAACATTGGCAGTTTTATGCTAAGATTTTTTTTAATATTAAATATACTACTACTACCACTCAGTTTACCTCCATAGTGCAATGGTCAGCGAGTTAGGCTACCATATTAGAGGTCCCGGGCTCGATTCCCAGGGGGGTCAATAAATGTGGGTGATTTTCACTCTCATATTTATTTAATATCATCCTGGACTGGTACAAGAAGCGCAGGGCTGATCACCTTGTCGTTATGCAATTAACGATGAAGATAAATCTGCTTTGCCACGAAGCAGTGCCCTATGCACCATTTGGTACGGATAAGTGTACAAAAACTACCACCATCACCTTGTTTAACAGTAGGGGTAGGCAGAGAGGATGGAACGCCACACTATTGACCTGACATACAAACCTTGATTCCTTTACATCTATATATCTTGTCATACATGTCCTTCGATTACGTAGACTGTTGACAACACCTGATTTTATGTTCTGATAATTCTGGTCTTGTAAAGTCTTTTTCGGTAGTTCTCGTTCTGTTCTCCCATTCACATTCGCCAAGTATTTTTTTAGTCATTCTCTCGTTATCTATTCGCTCCACATTTCCATACAACCTTAAAGAACTTTAACACGTAAAATTAAAATTGAAAATACATTTTTTTGATAAAGAATTACTTTGTAAATTACTTTACTCGGAACATATATAATTACAAACTGTAAAATATAATTAAAACTGATGAGTCATGTAAAAAAGGAATGGAAATAATAATTTAAAAGAATGTATAAACAAACAATTAAAAGGTAAAGGTACCTTAAAGTGCTTTTTCCATTAAAAATTATCATATTATTGTCGGGTATTATTGACTAAATAAATGTGTCACAATTATCTTTCCCCTGCACAATTTTATCACTTATTTATGTTTGTTGTCGTAAAAAATTCGTTGAATGTACATTTATCAACCAATTTTTACGAAATCATCATCATGAACCAATTTAATAAAGCAGTAATAATAAAAATGCATTTTATATCGTAGATATACATATATATATATATATATATATATATATATATATATATATATATATATATATGTATATATATATACATATATATATATATTTATATATATATATATATATATATATATATATATATATATATATATATATATATATATATATATATATATATATATATATATATATGTATATATATATATATATATATATATATATATATATATATATATATATATATATATATATATATATATATATATATATATATATATATGTATATATATATATATATATATATATATATATATTTATATATATATATATATATATATATATATATTTATATATATATATATATATATATATATATATATATATATATATATATATATATATATATATATATATATATATATATATATATATATATATATATGTATATATATATATAAATATATATGTATTTATATGTGAGTCCTGTAAAATATTTCTTAAACTGTCTCCTGTGTACTTATTCATATTTTCTATTGATCGATTAAAGATTTGCTTTACGTTGCTAATGAGTTAAATTTTGTTTTCTATGAAAATTTAGGAATATTAAGTTATAAACCGTAAATGAGTTGTTTCTTTTTTTATAGTTTGATCAATTATTTATTTATACTTTTTTCGATTTTTTATCAATATAAGATGAACAAAAATATTTTACTTTTTAATACCACGCATTTGAGTTTATTCGGATTACTCCGACATTAAAATGCTGTATAATTAAATCAAACATTTGCTTTTATTTGTATATCAAATTCTGAATAAATGTATGCGTTAATTTCCATGCATTTCCTGTTATGTTCCCTCGACAATAACAAGCTTGAATTCTGTGCTGCAGTTGGTTGTAAGGCGTCCTGAATTTTGTACTTTTGCCCCAGACGATTGCACTTTACACTAGGAAAGAGAACCGCAACCAAGTTTGCGCTGGTGAGAGGTTGTGTTCCAACTACTAATAAAAGCAACTTTCAAGCAACTAAACAACTAGAACGTTTCAATTCATCATAATCAGTCACTGTCGACATCCTTTTCCTATTAGATTTGCTTGAAAGTTTTCGAAATAACTGTTAAAGTAAGTTTTGGAAATTCTAGATTTTATTTTTAATATTTTTTTGGTTTTCTTTACGATACTACTAACCCGACGAGCTATGAAGATATTAAACAGATTTTTTAAATACAAAAAGTATTGTTAATTTTTTGGTATGGTAATATATAACACTCTATTTATCATTCATCGTTCACTTTGTATAATACAACTCAAAACCACTTGAATTAAACTATAATTTAAACTTTAATCTACCCAACATAAAGAACACTATTGAAAAGTTGCCAGTGATAAAAAAAGCAGCGTTATTCCAAAAAAACTTTTTGAAATATTTTTAGTAATATTTTAATGTAGTTTTAATTTACTATAGCGTATTTGTATGGTGAACGAACGGACAGGATACTGTACTAATGAAGGAAAAACTGTAGCAATATTTTTTTAGTAAGACATAAAAAAAGTAACAATATTTGTTTATTTTCAATCAAAGTGCCCCCCCCCCCCCCTCTGCGGGTGCCAATGAATATACGGGATGTATATAAAATTATCTGGCTACAAAGGGAAAGCCTAAGGTGACAATGTCCGACCCACCGTACACGGCCAATTTCCATGGTATCCTCTGGTTCACCATATGATCCACAAGTTGTAATTTCAGTTACATCTAACAAATTCGAAAGTTTCACGGATAATAAATTAACGACCTGCCAAATGACCACGGGTGACATTTTTCGACAGGATATCCGAACCGATCTCAAGCAAATTTCAAAATGAAAAAAGTTTTAAATTAAATGGATTTGAACGGTCAGATCGCGAAATTGATATTGAAAGATTTTTGCATCCGGTTTGGTAGAGATTATTTAATAAAACGGATTAAATTAGAAACCTGCGAAAATGTATCCATCTGGTTAAATAAAAAAAATTGCAGTGAATTGTTTAAAATGCTTATATTTACTTAAGTCAAAATGAGCTGAGATAAAGAATAATATGTGGCAACTATATTACAAATTGTCAAAAATGGAAGTAGTTAAAGTAAATATCAGCTTTATTACAAATTGTCAAGAAATATTACCATATGAATATGCAATTTTTTTATATGTTATTTGAAGTATACTTTGTGATAAAGTCATTTGCATTTTTACCGTTTTTGTTGTTGTTTCATAAATGTTAATATATGAACACTCATCGATTTTTTGTCTACCGGTTTTGACACGTACCCATCTCTTCGTCAGGACATTAATTAAACAAAGAACATACTGTCTGATTGATAAGTGTATCTAATCTAATAAAAGTTAATTGTAGAATAACTCCAAATATTGGTTAATACTGGATTACATGTTGCATTCAAAAATATTAAAAAAAACTAATATTTTTTTTTTTAAATGAAGCGTCTCACAGAATCTTTAGTTCAGTTTCTTAATAAACCGATTCCGGATAATCGAGAGTCTTTCGTTAAATATTTATTTGACGATTTTTAATTCAAGGTTTATTTGGTAAATACCACTATAAAAAAATCTATTGTGACACGTATTTTGATAAAATCCGCATCATTTTCAAAAGTCTGGTGCTTAAAAATGACGCGGAATGCATCAAAACACATGTGACAATTGATTAAAGTAAAATTTGGTATTAACCAAGTAAAACTTTATTTTGAAATGGAAAGATATTACCACAAAGTGACTGCTGAATCAATTAATGTTATTTGTCTTCTTATCCGATGACTAAGAGCTTTACCACACGTTGTAAATACGGTAATAAAGGTTACTTTTTTTAAGACAATAAAATTGTGAATTATCAGGTGATCGCCAAAGTTTTTTTGCGATTAAAGATAAGAAGTATCATATATAAGAGAGTGAGTTTTACTATTTAATTTGTATTCATAGTGAGTGACCAAAAACATATTATTATCAATTACTTCTACCTATTTCGAAGTACTCTAAAAAATCAACTATGTTTGGTAAGAAACCATTAATAAGTCATTTTACAGTCAGTTATAATATGAATCCATTTTTAATTGAGTTTTAATTGGTAAATACTATTTGCTAGTATTATGTTAATGACCAAGAAAAACTTATCTTATAGTTGCATTACGGAGTTGAACATCAAAATTGTAATTTTTAAAAAATTGTGTTATATACTCAATACAATTTATTTAAAGGGGCATTGTAAGGTAGTATAAATATAAAAATGAAACTCTTGTATAAGACCACTTTTTGAGTTTATTAATGTAAACATGATTAGTTTCAAAAACTTCAAATGTTGTCATAAACGGTGAATAACCATATTTTATTTTTATTATTTTACTTAAATGATCACATAGTTCTTCAAAGTTGGTGCCAAATCAAAACGTTGTGACATATATTTTTTATAGATATTTGTAAGGACATAAAAGCCGTATTTTCTAAAAAATATATTTTCTTATATATCAATCGAAAAATCGATTGCACCAATAAAATATAAAGGGGTCACTCAAATCAGTAAGCGTTAAGACTCAAATATTTTTATCTAATAGTTTATGTTGAGATATCTATAATAAAATCTGATATTTTTATTTTTATTTTTCATCAGGAAAAGTGACCTTCCTGTTCGCTGGGTTGTTCCTGCTGGTATCATCCCAAAGGCCGAACGGTGGAGTAAGTGTTAATATACCTAATATGTATTTAATTAAGAGCTGGAAAAAAGGGAGTTTATCAATATTTTCTCTTCTCCGGTAATTTCCCTTTCTGCTGAGGATCGTGATCCCTCTACAGGCTTCCTCTAGAACTTCAGACAACACTACGTCATTGGTGTCCCTGTATTGTGCAGCCTTTAGAGCTCCCGTAACGAAGAGGCCTGTGATGTCTTTCATCTGGTCGGTTCATCGGGTTGGAGATCTTTCTCTAACTCTCCGACTTTCCAGGTCTCCAGTTTTCACATGCCTCTCCAGGTTGCCTGGTAATCTACGAGCAATGTGGCCAAATAACTGGAGAACTCGTCTTCGGCAGAGTTGACAGGCAATTTGTGATCCTCATCTGCTGAAAGATCAAAACGTTTGTTCTCATTGCTGTCGACGGGATTATCAACATCTTCTTTCAGCACCAAATCTCAAATGCGTCTAGTTTTTGACGTTTGGCAGCTCTTAGGGTCCAAGTTTCTGACCTGTACATGCAGATCGAGAACACCAATCCTTACATCAGGTGCTTCTTTGTCGCATTGGTGATGATTCCTTTTTTTTAAAAATTTATTGTCAAAGCACCCAATTTTGGGTGATACCTGAGGTGATGATTCCTATTCTTCATATTTTCTCTAACTTAGATATAGATATCAGATATTATTTTTTGACATCTCATCAAAGATGAAGAAGAATATGGATGTCTGGGCATTTACGGGGCTGACGACCGTCATAGACTATGAATATTAGCAACATAACAAAACACATAATCGATGCTGCAATGGGTAGGCACCGGAATTCTATGTTTCTATTGAAAATTGTCTATTTCGTAAACTGTCTAAATTTAGTGTCATTTCGTCATTTATACGTCTATTTTTAAAGAATCTGACGCTTACGAGTCGAACATCCTGGTTTCTCGGACGAACGAAAGCAAAGATATTTTTTTTTTAAATAGAGCTTCAAAAATTTCTTCTGATTATCGTTGAAATTTCGAAACAAATAGGTATATTTTGTTGAATATAATATTTTACATCCCAGTCTAAAAATATGTATGAATATTTTATGCAATATTTTAGCCCTGTCCTGAAAATGAAGCCTTCCATCCCCATGAAAGTGACTGCAGCAAGTTCTACAAGTGTGACCACAATGAGCTGATCCTTTTCTCCTGCCCTGGAGGACTCGAATGGAGCCAGTCTGAGAGCGTTAGTATCAATAATATTAAAATTCTATAAAAAATCGTATTGATATCTCAACACAGATGAAGATGAATATGAACGTCTGGGTATTTGCAAAATGCCCGAATTAAACATTCTTTATAAAATTAAATAAATCCTAACATTTAGGATTTTCACGGAGTGTGTGAAAGTTTTTGGTGAGAGTGTTAAATGTTTTTAATGTTTTTGAATTAAAATAAACCCTGATGATGGCAAGGTTCTTGTCAAAACCGGTAGGTTATATTGTTTTAATAAAAAAGTGGTTAAAACTAAGTTATTTAATTTTATAAAGTTTATAAAATGTGCCACAGAGTATCTGCGGAAAACATTCAAGAAACTATACATTCTTCTTTATTTATAGTGAGGTATCAATAAAAATGATGGAATAACTAAGCCAGAATTTATGAACAAAGATTTGAATACACTAAAAATATTACGAATAAATGACTGTCTAAAATAAAAGTTTGTAAAATTGAAAATGATATTGTTAAGCGTTTTTAGTAGGTATGTAAAATAATTTGTTAATAATCCTACATAAACTAAAATCAGTGAAAATCTAAAAATTAATATCGCAGGCGTAATGTTTGATTGAGTTATTTTTTTCGTGATTTCTTGTTAATTTAGCACATTTCTGATTTTGGCACCCGGTAAATACGCGAGTAATAGTTAAATGGACCATAATTATTGGTAAAAAAGAAATAGTTCCAGCTTTATGACACGGTTTCTTTTTATAACTAGGTTGAATTTGAATGCCTTTTATGCTTCAAAAGTATGAGTCACGCGTGAGCATTATTATTTTTTGGACTGATTTATACCACAGAAATTAATCTGAGCGTCATACTTTTTCTGCATTAAAAAAAATATTTCTCTGTTTGTTCTCGTTTTCTCTGGTGCAAAATATAAGCGCGTCATATTTTTACCAAAATAGGTATGTCATACTTTTCCGTGCGGGACAAATTTTCACTTTCAGGGATACATTAAACTAGTATATTTGCAAACCTATTTAATAAAGCTTATATGAGGATGTGTTCATATAATTAAATAAAAGAAATAGAACGCCACTTCAATCTGTCTTTTCAAACAATGTTCGTCTCTTCCACCGTCATGTAAACAAACATAAAGACCCACCGATTATTTCGACTCCTGACCCGAATACTCCTGATAACTTTAAAATATTTAAAACACGTTATATAATGTATTTTTTTCTTCAGATTTGCAACTGGCCAGCCCTTGCAGGGTGCAACCTTTCACCCCCTACTGAGGCACCCGAAGGCTGCAGCGAGAACGCTCCAGAGCCCACCTGCCCTGAACACGACCCCAACGGTTTGGCGGTGCATCTCGCTCATCAGTACGACTGCACCAAGTTCTACGAGTGCGACTGGGGAGTCAAGTACCTGATGGGCTGCCCAGCGGCTCTTCACTTCAACCCCGAGCTCCAAGTCTGCGACTACCCCGAAAGGGCTGGATGCCTCTGCGCTTAAACAAGCAATAAATGACACTTTTTCAACATTTTTTTACAATTCAAATATATGATTTTATCATGATCTTACTATCTAATAAATGAAAGTGTTATACTTACGAGAGTTGACATTATTTGTATGGTGATTTTTCCTTTCATTATTTAAACCTTCATTTTTTTATACCTTCAAGTCTGCGACTACCCCGAAAGGGCTGGGTGTCTCTGCAACTTAAATTACCAATAAACGACATTTTTTTAAAAACACTATTTACAATTCAAATATATGATTTTATCATGATCTAAATATCTAATAAATAAAAGTGTTATACTAACGAGTTGACATTATTTGTGTGGTGATTTTTCCTTCTCATTTTATCTCCAAGTATGCGACTACCCCGAAAAGGCTGGATGCCTCTGCGCTTAAACTAGCAAAAAATGACTTTTTTAACACTATTTAAAATCCAAATACATGATTTTATCATGGTCTAAATATCTAATAAATGAAAGTGTTTTACTAACGAGAGTTGACATTATTTGCATGGTGATTTTTCCTTTCTCTTTAAACCTTCAAGTCTGCGGCTACCTCGAAGGGGTACCGGGTCCCTGTGCACTTAGACTACTAATAAATAACGCTTGAACAATTTTGTTTTAACACAATTTACAATTTAAATTCAATGATTTTATCATGATTACAAAAATTAATCGGGCAATAGTGCAAAAAGATTTTCAAATAAAGTGGTGTCATATTTAGAAAATATGACAAGACGAATGAGACAAACAAATAAACTTTATGAAAAATCTTTATTGATATAAGATATTGAACGATTGTATATTTTAAATTATATTATGTATATTGTATCGATTCTGTAATCAACCTCGTTTATTTATATTATTTTTGACATCTCTTCAAAGATGAAGAAGAATATGGATGTCTGGGCATTTACGGGGCTGACGACCGTCATAGGCTGGTTTAAGTGATCACTTTACACACGTGTAACATTCACCAATTCTACCCATTATTGACAACCACACTACTCAAATTCTTGAAAGTTCTGTATAAATGAACCAATTTAGGAACCTTGTTCTTGAATCAATAGAACTTCACTAGAGACATCTATTGGTGAGATGTAAAAAGAAGCTTTTTATTAAGCAGAAACTCTTATATTAACTCTCATTTATTTATAATTTAATTTCTCCATTCTTTATTTTACAAGTTGAAATATGCTTTGTATCCTTGTACGAAATAGACACTGAAAACTTTCTTAGGCTACTGATAAATATGGAAAAAAAGGTAAGAGCCTTAATAGATCGATATTTAGACTCACAACCCAACTTAAGTAATTTGTTCGAAAGTCAAGCATTTGTGTGAATGAAAATACAAAAATTATTCATTCAAATATTACGAAATGTGGCTTGTAACAGTTATACCAACAAATGCGAGAACAATATTATAATACCCAAGAGACATCACAATGAATATAATTTTATCTCCCGTACATCATCTTTATAAAGTTATGAAAGTAATTAAGTGCTAAAGCGTGTTTCTTCGTCCTCTCACAATATGCATGAACCAAGATTCCGAAAGGAGAAATCTTTATTACTAAATACATACTGGTATTCCTGAAACTTTATTATCATCTCCTGAATGGTTGTTGCTTTCCTACTGAATGCTTGATACTGAAAACTTTGGCAGATTTCATGAGGGTAGAATTATCTCGTTAAATCGTATAAAGGTTCTACTGCGAGAGGTGGAAAAGACAATATTTAAAGAGCCTTTAGTGTAATAATATTACATTCAGTCTTTGACATAAAGCGACTCTGATTTAATTTGATGCTGAAATTTTAGACGATATTAAAAGCCACTTACCCTCCCATATTATTTTTCGTTTCGACTGCTTCATCTAATCACAGCACAAATTTGAAAAAAAATCCCATTTTCAATACATAAATTTTACATTATTTTTTACATCTCAACAAAGATGAAGAAGAATATGGAAGTCATGGCATTTTCAGGGCTTGCGACCGTCATAAATAATAATAAATTTGGATAATTTATAAAGCGCCATTTTCGTAAAATACTACCTCAAGGGCGCTCATAAGCTTGTTAAGTGATCACTTTACACACGTGTTTTTGTTTTTTTTTTTTAAATTAAAAACAGAAATATTAGTGTTTTTATTATTTGCACAAAAAAGCAATTTCTTACTATTTCTGTGAGCCTAAGTGACTCATTATTGGAAATAGGTATCAAATTGTGTTAGAGTGGGTTCGAACTGAGAAACTCTGACTTCAGAGTCCGCGACACTAACCACGGGACCACAACCCGACACATTCACCATTATACTTAAACGTGAAGACCACTTCGTTATGGAGGTGGACAAGTCTGTTGATTATTATTAATATATTTGACATCTTAATATAGATGAAGAAGAAAATGAAATTTCTGGGCTTTTATGGGCTGTATATTTTAAATTTACTATTATTAATGGCGGTCGTAAGCCCTGTAAATGTCCAGACTTCCATATTCTTATTTATCTTTGTTGTGATGTCAAAAAATAATGTAAAATTAATATGTAAAAAATGAGATTTTTTTACAAATTTGTGCTCTGGTTTGATGAAATAAATAAAGTAGAAATAAAAAAAATAATTAAGAAGGGTAGGTGGTTTATAATCTTGTCTAAAATTTTAGTATTAAATTATAACTGAGTCACTTTATGTAACCGTATTCTTCTTCATCTATGTTGAGATAATAAAATATCATACTAACTGACCAGTATTGAATATCATTCATGTGCCCTTTTATACATTTTCCTTAAAACTTTTACGCTTCTAAGTTAAACCTTATTTTTTCACGTTATTATGTCACTTTTTACATATATCCTTTATGTTGTCAATATCTCTGACTTACACTACATTGCGGTCGGTATATTGAGTGAAACTAAGGAGAACATTCTAAGTTCTCATAATGAATACAAATCGTGCCCGTAAACGAATTGTTTATTCCTTTCCTCCAGACAGAATTGGGAACACAATAAAAGAATATATTTTTTGTAACTAGCATAACTTTACCTCACAAAAATGAGGATAATTACTGAAGTAGTTAAGTAATTGAGAAAATATATTCTAAGTGTTTATAATATGGGCCTGTTGCGAAAAAATCTTCAAATTTACTGCAATATATTACAAAATAATGACTTTAAAAACAGTTTTTTTTTATTTTACAAAATAATCGTCATGTTTGAATTATATCGATGGATAATGAATAAATGATCAAAATTAAAGGTGAAAAAAAAGCGTTTATTGAAGATTTCATTCATTAAAAAAATAATGATTTATGGTCTTAAAAAAAATTATGAGCACAAATTTCTTACTATGTATATTTTTCTTCTTTCTTTAACCCTTACCTACATCAAACAGTTAGTAGAGCACTGCATTGAATTTAAGTAGTGCTGATTTTATGACCATATTGAGTTTTACAGTCTACATTTGACCTAATGATGGAATGGTTATTCCAAAGCTAATATATTGAAGAAGTGTGTTTAAGTGGTATTACACAAATCGAACGATGAATGATAAGGAGAGTTCAATATATAATTTGTCTCATTAAAGACGGTTTTTACATAAATCTTGATAAACTGTATCATTCGTAAGGTGAAAGATCCGATGTCTGACAGAAGATATAAAAATAAAAAATATATTTTTCAAATGAATATTTTTTTGGCGCATCATCCCTATTATCGTCCTTTTCTGATACAAACGATTCTGTTGGAAAACCTGGACTGGGACCAAATTCTATTTGATTAAGTCTTCAATTTATCGGAAAAACAAGAACGGTTTATTTTAGGTTGATTACTTTAGACTTAAATATTACGCAGAAGGAGGATATAGGAAGGAAAGAATTTAATAAAAAGGAGACCGACGGATTTCGGAAAATTACGATCGAATAATTACGGAGCGCTGTGCCGATAATAATTGATTACAAGAATAAAGATTTAAATTGAATTTTTACATTAAATTCTGTATTAAAATAAGAATAAAAAGATCGTATTTTGCAAAGTTTAATTCTGGGCGCTCCAAAGCTACGACTCCAGAAGAATAATAATATCATTATAATTTTTTGATTCTGAGGAAATTTTAACAATAAATATTAAGTGTAAACAAAGTCAACGATAGTAGAATTATTTATACTTGGATATATTATAATATGATTATTTGATATAATACTATGTTTAATCATTAATTTTTTTACAATAACCGGTATAATATACCTTTTATATAGGCAGAAAAGCAGCGCCTATTCTTACTTACGAAACGAAACCAGTACATACCCTATCTTACTAAGCGGTACCAGCTTACCTTACTACCTACCTCTACTGCCTACCTTAATTAAATCTCTGTGTAAACACGTGTCACAATAGATTTTAAGAAATAGTGGTATTAACCATTTAAAACTGAAATCGAAAACAAAAAAATGTTATAAAATGCTTAATTTTCCCCAATAAAAAGTTGATTTACTAAAAGACTTCTTCTTTTTTGTTGACATATTAAATCAAACGAATCCATATTTTTTCACTCGTTATCCTGAATTCCATATCTTATTTTGTTGATAATTAGGGGAAAAACTGTTAAGAAAGTTAATATAACAAAAGGGAAAATTCTAAAATATACTTGACTGATCTGATCTCAATTTACCTTATCTATTGATAACCAATATATTAAAAACGACTTTTCATTTATCAATATTATTTCACTTAAAAACACATTTTTTTCAGTTTTTACAACTTATTTCATATCAAAAATGGTTACTAATTTAAAAAAAAGTTATCTACTTCAAAAATAAAATAGAAAAACCTATGTAGAATAACCTTAACGTCTCTTTTCTGACCTGATTCCTCTCTGCCCTACATATGTAGATATTACCAATATATTTCATGACAATCCCAATGCAAACAATAACCCGATGAGATTTTGATAAAATCTTAGAATTTCTGATTTGAAAGAAGGGTGGGTTGATTGAAATGAGAAAATGGGACAAATTTTATGTGAGATCACGTTTAATGGACCACCCTCGATAAAAAGAATACAAACATGTAATTTAACATATATCTTAGTTATGTAAAAGCTCCTTTTGAGGATAACACTATCTTTATCATTCATCGTTCACTTTGTGTTATACCACTTCAAAATCTACTTTACGATTACCGGTTTCGGAAAAACCATTCCATCAACAAGTCAACAGACTGTAACAAATTGAACGTTTTTATGTACTAAGGTGGAGGAATTTACTCTGTTTTTCTTTGTTACGTCCGCCTCCGTAGTGTTATTATGGTCAGTACGTTCAGCTACCGTCCTGAAGGTCCCGGGTTCGATTGCCAGGGGAGGATCAAATAAATATAGTATGAGAGATTTTTTCCACTTTAATATTTATTTAATATTACCCTGAACTGGTACCTGAAGCGAAGGTCTGATCATCTTTCCTTTTAACAATCAAGATAATACTGAATTTATATGATGCAGTGCCCTATGCACCATAAGGGTGCGGATAAGGGTTTGAAGAACGTGGTGGAAGATGATTACTTTGACTTTGGTTTATTATTAATAAGTATGTACTACTAGGTAGCTGAAAGTGAGTGACTGGTTTCTAGGATAAACGAATTTAGAATCCGCTTGCCAGACAATGCAGCAATGCACACAATTGCCGACTTGTTGTTGTCGCCAATGTGTCACAACATACCTAAATTACAATTGTCGATCAGAATTATACAAATAGCAAACATATTCACAACATTTCGAGTGTGTCCAATTATATGTTCACATATCTGGGTATCTTTTCTTAGGTGTTATTTTACATTCAGATGAAGATGAATATGAAACTCTAGGTATTGACAGAGTCTGCGGTCTGTTATAGGTAAGTTAAATGATCACTTTACACACGTGTAACATACACCAATTCAAACCATGATTGACAACCACACTTCTCAAAAATTTGGAACTTCGTGATACAGTATGTGCGAGTTTACGACAGCCATCTACGTTGGGATGAAGAAAGCCTTCGAGGTCTTGTATTAACGTACTGAAGACCCGCCTGAAAACATGATTTTCAATTTTTATTTAGCTTATAATTAGACCAGTAAATTTTGGGTAAAAACATTTTGAGTATGTCTAAATAATTATTTGGGAACAAGTATTAAGATACACTTAAAATGTTATTCATTTTAATTGTTTTTTAATGCTAATGTATCTAATACAACAAAAATTTTGATTTTTTTTTCATCGTCTGTTTTTTGATTTAGTGATTTTATTTTGAGGCTTTAATCCCTAGAAGAAATGATTTTAAGAATCTTTGATCTATTAGTATACCTAAAGACATGCCAAAAACGGAGGGTTGAACCCAACTTAAAGGGAATTCGAAATTGAGAATCAACAGACAATATTCCAATTTAATATTGATCGAATCAAATCAGTTCGCATTGAAAATCATTCACTAATGAAGACGTATTTGAACAAGATTCTGTGTTATCCGGCGTAATTGGTTAAATACTGGGATTTTCCAATTCGATTTGTTTTGTCTGATGTCGCCAAGAGGATCGATATTTGAGGGGTTGAATTTAAAAACGTGTCTAACCCCACAAACCTAAGTAAAAAAAGTGTTAATATTTTTTACATCTCAATATAGATGAAGGAGAATATGGAAATTTGGATATTTACAGAGCTTACGACTTGTTATAGGCTGGTTAAAGCGTTTAAAAATCAGTTAAAAAATATTATAAGTAACTTTGGGTAGAATGGGTAGAATAGTGAGGGATGTTTTTTGTGGTCAATATGCGAGTCAATCCATTATTACCTTTATAAAATAAAAAAAAACTTTGTTTTAACCACTTTTTATTGGTACACTTTTTCCAACCGGTTTCGACAAGAACATTGTCATCCTCAGGGTTCATGAACTAATTCTAAAACATTGGAAACCGGTTGCAAAAGTGTACCAATAAAAAGTGATTAAAACAAAATTGTTTTGTTGTATAAAGTTTTAAAATGTGCCACAAAGTATCTGCGAAAATATGCAAAAAAAATCCATTATTAATTTAAAATCATCATTCAAATTTTCATTAAAGTTAATTGTGACACGTGTTTCCTTAAATTTTAATTTTATTTCACTTACTATCTAACTAACTAAACGCAGCTTACTGCAGGGGTAGGAAGAGAAAATAGAACGCCACACCATTCTGTCTTTGCAAACAATCTGCATCTTTTCCACATGCATGCATCTTCTAATATATACTTGCCTATTATTCCGCCTGACCACTGTCAAATATTTGAATACTTGATTTTATCAAGTTTTTCTCGGTCTTCCTGTCTTGTTCTTCTTTTTCTAACTAAATTATTCGCATTTTTTTTTCACTATCATCTAATACCGAACGGTAATTACAAACATATTTTACGAAAAAGTGGTATCTTACGTATAAAATAAAATATAAAAATTAATAAACAACTTTCGAATTTAAGCTAAGGCGTAAGCTTCACATACGGTGTTAGATAACGATTATTGCATTAACCTTGTATTTTGGTCACATAATGAGAGGTATAAAGTATACCACTCTACAGCTGGTCATTAAAGGAAGATTGAGGGTCGAAGATTGAGAAGCTCATAATTTGACCAGATAATTTATTTACAACATTTTGTATGTGTCCAAATACTTGTTCACAAAATCTGGATTATCTTCAATTACAGGAGTTATTTTCATATTATTTTTTGACATCTCATCAAAAATGAAGAGCAATATGGAAGTCTGGAATAATTTTTTTAAATAACTCCTGTACGTGGAGATAATCCAGATTTTGTCAACAAGTATTTGGACACACTCAAAATGTTGTATCCCAAGTGATCGCCAACGTCCGGGGGGACTCGGCAGAATAAATGTAGAAGAGATGCATGCATGAACACATGTCTCGATAGGTTTTTAGAAAAAGTAGTATTGATACAGTAAATTTGAAATAAAAATACGAATATAAAAAATGGTGAAAGGTTCGTTTTGATACTCACTATTGATTTTTATGTTTTAAATCAAAAGATTTTTTCACGTTTTAAATCAAAACGTTTAAAGCAAACGTTTTAAATCAAAAGATTTTTTCATTTCCTTTGGGATTACTTTTCGAAATAATGACGATTGACAGAGCCTGATTGATTAAAATCGGACTTTATTGTTTACATAATTACTGATTAAACTTTCTAGGGTGAATTTTAATATTTAATCGACAAAGGAAGCTCGCCTACTTACTTATTTAGAGATATTTTACCCTGTGAGAGAAATAGCAAGGGAATGAAAAAGCTCTTTCGCTAGATTTATTAATTTTTCATCAATAAAATTCTTGTTATTTCCCTTTGAGAATCTAATCCAATAAAATGTTGGAAAAAGCGTATTTCAATGTATTAAAGAATAATGCTAATGAAATTATACAACGTTAAAAGGGGAAATACATTATTTCTTATCAGTTCTTAAAGATTAAAGTATAAACAGAAAAAAATATGTTTTGAATATTGAAAGCATTAACTTTGTGGATCATATTGATATTTTATTTCGAGAAATAAAAATACTTTGTGTTCTGATCCACTCACAATGTGAGTGGATCAGAACACAAAGTGTTTTTATTTCTTGAAATAATAGAGAAAAAACATATTTTTTATAGTTAATATTCAAAGCTTAACGAGAAGGTACTCGTAAAATTAAATAACAACTTTATAGGTTTTTTTTCCACTTTTATTTCAACTGATTTGTGACCAAGTTTCGTGGTTTTGATATTTCTGATGATGCTATTAGGAATGTTGGCAATGTCACAATCAGATTTAAGTTTTACGCTGGAATTTATTAAATGTGGATTTTTAGTAATATTACAAAAAACGTGAATATATTGTAGTATTTTTCACGATCAGTTTATTTGACCAGTGACCAGGTTTTATCGTTATCAATAACATCAGAAATATTGAAAGTGACGAAAACGCGTTACTGGTAAAAAAAGTAAAAATAATAATTATAAAAATGTTGTTTTATTGCATGTAATGAAGTTCTCTAAAGAAATATCGGTAGAAAACCAAAATTTGTTGATAAATGATTATTTAAACAAATGAAACAAATGTAAAGAAATATGAAAGATGCGTTTTAAACACAAATGTTTAAACTTAAATTAACTTTTTTAATAAATGAAAATACTCATATATTTTTATATTTTTTATATGTAAAGGAAAAATTAAGAAACATACCAGTACAATTATTTTTTATCAGTTATCAACTTTTTAATTATTATTATTAAATTTTTCGGTAGCGACAAACTAGTGATTCATCACTGAATCGTTTATTTTACATAACTCTGAATTTGTGCCTGAAGCTAAAAACTGAACACCTTAACTAACTAACTAATGTATTGAATGTCACACGACATTCTTCGACTTTCCCAATCCATACATATCTGCCGATTATGACAACACCTGACCTTATAACTTTCAAGTATTTGAAATAATTGATCGTGTGAAATTTTCCTTTTCTGCCTTGCTTCATGTTATTAGCGATGAACATAACGCCACTCTTTGTACCATTTGATGCGGATAAGGGTTAGAATATCAATATATAATACTTTTTTGGATTTACATATCGCTCACTCCTTTCAACAACGTCATATATAATAAAAAAACTAGATTTTTCAGGAGATCGTTCAAAAAGTTTAAAAATGTAATGAAATGTGTTAAAAATAAATATCAAGGCATTTATTGAACTTTTTACTGTGCAACAGTTCTATTAAGATAAAACCTGAATTTTTTACTCCATTTGTATACTATTTAGTATATTTACAAAATTAATTAAACAATACATTTTCTTCAAAATGCAAAAACAACACTTTCAGCCCTGTAGCGGGTAAATAATAAGTTAAAAATATGGTGCTTTTGCTGAGATATAGTACATTTTCTGGGCATTTCAAAACATGCACACCTGAAAATTGACAATTTTTGATATATCACGTTGTTGAAAGGAATGAGCGATATATTGACTTCGAATTGCATCTACATATGGTTCTTTGTATCTAACTTTAGGTTTTATTTGAGAATATCGTTTGCTGACATCGCATTTTCGATTCAAAAATATATAAAGTATGTGATACTTTATCTCAGTATGTGCAGAAAACTTCAATGTTCTTATTGTTAAAATTTAAATATGATATATTCATACGAGAACATTCTACGAGGAAGAGCTGCCAAAGAACCAGAAACTAACATTTTATTAGGGTTGCCACAATAGCTGCAAATATATTTTAAATTTTAAATATAATTATCATCCTTTTACAACTATACATGGTCGACTAACTACATAAAAATACTTTTTTGTCATTTGTGATTTGTTTAATATGTTGTACACATAATAATCAATTAAAATTGATAATAAAGATCAAACTATTGATGCTTGTTAGTTAAGTTTTGTTAAAATATATTTTTTCGCATAAAAATACACACAAGTATAGAATGAAAAACACACACATACAACACACTCATTTGAAAAATATAATGATTTTGAAAAAAAAACTATATTCACGACATTATTTTAAAATGGAAAATTGAAAATGAAATAAAAGGCCAAAATATTTTTTAAAAATATTTACGAGTATTTAACACTTATTCAAATTAATAATTGAAATGTCATATTTTCAATTCCGTGTAGTATTTTTTTTTGTTGAAATATGTTAAAATACTTTTTCAGTAAATAATATATCTGTATATTTACCTGAAGATTAAAAAAATATTCGTTCACTCATTTTTTACGGTAGAAACAATAAAAACTAATGAAACATCAAACTAATTAAATGTCAACAAAAGTTACATAATTTGTTTTCATTCCATGTATTTTTTTCTGATACTTGTTATATCTTTCGTAATGCTTTATTACAAGAAAATAATAAGGTAATATTAAAATAAGCCATCACATTATAAGCTTACTTGGATTCAATCTCCGAATTCATTTGTTTCAGTTTTTAAGCATTTTTGTACATCATTAACATTAAGATGGAAGTATGTCATCATTTATTAGTGATAGATATCTATTAGTATATTTTGAGTTGCCCAAAACCCGTAGTTAAAATAGTTGTCATTACATACACGCATATTCATATAAAATTTCCATTTATTGATTCCACAATCACTCTGTGAAGAAAATCTAAGTATTTTTATCTAAAGTTTTATTTAGTAAATACCACAAATGTTTAAAATGTATTATGACACATTTTTTGAAAATTATATGGAATGCATTGACATACGTGTCACATTAGACTTCAACAAATAATGGTTTATTCAAGTTAAAACTAAAATTAAAAATCAATGGTTTATTCAAGTTAAAAGTTAATTTTTTCGCAGCCCTGAACGTATGATTGCGAGTTTGCACTTGTCAGGGTTGCGTCTATTCGTTACAAGCCTTCTTCGGGCCGGATGCAAATCGGCCCTCGGAAGTCAGAACCGGAAATAAGGAAACGGACTCCAGAAGGGGCTGGAAAAACTACCCTCTCGAGAGGAAAATGGAAAACGGATATAAGAAAGGAACAAAGGTGATATGTTGGGGGATATTTGAATATCTAATGCTCGGGATGTTGAAACAGCTTACCATGCTTCAAAATTCTACCGAAAGTACAAATTTAAAAATCGTGCATACATACACTCGTATGCGTGAGAGTATAGTAGTGTATAGAACTTGATGTGGCTTGATTTCATTTAAAATCTTCACTTACCTTTAATAAATTGCTATTGCATCATAATTATATGCTGTTTTTGTGTACAAAATACAATAATTTTTTGCTACTTTATTTCATGTTAATTTTTACTTGAAATTTCAACTATGGAACTTTTCAATTTTGCCATAATTGAATTTCATTTCATTATAGGTAATATCGATCTAAATCGATACCGACAAATGATATTTGGAAAATTTGTATGTTTAAAAAAAAAAACTTAATCAAATCTAATACTAGAGCCACTTGTGCACTACACGGAATTTTACCGTCCGGCAGTCCGGTTAGTATGATAAAATGGATAATTGGGTTGGATTGGTTTGTGCTTTTGGCCGTCTTTCTTCGGATTGGTGCGTGATCAATTCATTCACGCTTAACTGTCGTAATCGCTTTTATTTAAAAAAAATACCGGACGGTAAAATTCCGTGAAGTGCACAAGCGCACTAAGTCCGAATAAAGAAATCATTAAAATAAAAAAAAAAGCGATTAACGCTACAGGGTTCGAGTCCTAAGAATTTGGATAAAGTGTACCAATAATCTTTTTAAACGATAACAAATAAAAATTGAAGTAATTAATTATTGCAGTTTCGGCAATCATTACGTTAAATTGAACATATTAAAATTAAACTATTGAAATATTATTTTTCTTGAAAGAAGTCTTAATTGTCGAAATAGTTGAAAATAATTTCTGCTTTGGACTACACGGTATGATTGAATTCAATGTGAAATTCTAGAATTATTTATATAAAAATGCAAATCAATATTAAAACTTTATAAAATTAAACAACTTTGTTTTAACCACTTTTTTATTAAAAGTGCACATTAACCTACCGGTTTCGACAAGAACCTTTTACCAATAACTTTTTTGGAAAGGGAATGTAACTAATTATGAGTATTTTAATGTTTTAGAATTGAATAAACCCTGATGATGACAAGGTTCTTGTCAAAACCGGTAGGTTAAAGTGTACTAATAATAAAAAGTGGTTAAAATAAAGTTATTTAATTTTATAAAGTTTATAAAATCTGCCAAAAAGTGTCTGCGAAAAACATTCAAGAAACAATACAAAAACATTTATGAAATCTTAGCGAAGTTCATGCAAGTTAAAATTGATGCTACAAAATAAAAATAAAACGAGCGATAGTTTATTTTTTATAAGAAGCAGTCAAGTTATATTTGATTCAGGTAGTTCTAGGACTGTGTTGTATATAAAGTACTTGAATGCAATTTAAAACTTTTGTCTTTTTTATTTAAAAATGCAAATCATGGAATTTGATTGCAATATTATTATTCCGGAAATGACGCATTGGTAGCGGCGCAGTACTGTTTGTACACTGTGAAGCGAAATTCAATTCAATTTTCTATCTCGTTCGCAGTATGATTCTCTTATTTGATGCAATTCTTCATTTTGCTTCTTTATTTATTCTTTACAACATCGGATCGTTAAAACTGTTACAATATTAAATGCAAAGCGTTTGCATTTTCTTCCTAGAATTCCGTACTTGAGAATTTAACTGAATAGGGGTGGAAATGGAAATGGAAATATGAACACAATCAATACGTATAAAAATAACGATGTAAAAATCGTTCGTTCAAAGCTTAAACTTCTAAAGTAATTCATTAATGTGTTGAAATTTTTGCCCAACACAATATTTTTACATACATCTGTAACAGGTAAAAATATATTATTTCTTGACACGTCAACATAGATGAAGAAGAATATGGAAGTCTGGGCATTTTCAGGGCTTAAGCTTGTCATAGGCGGGTTTAAGTGATCACTTTAGACACGCGTAACATTTAATAATTCTACCCATGATTGACAATCACACTACTCAAATTCATGGAAGTCCTATATATATGATCCTATTTCAAATATTTTTCTTCAATCACTAGAACTTCGCTAGAGACATCTATTGGTGAGATGAAAATAAGCTTTAATTGAGCAGAAACTCAGAAGTTCTAGTGATTCAAGAACAAGGTTTCGAAATTCGATCATATACACTTATATAACTTCTAAGAATTTGAGTAGTGTGGTTGACAATAATGGGTGGAATTGGTGAATGTTACACGTGTATTAAGTGATCACTTAAACCAGCCTTTGACGATCATCAGCCTCGTAAATGCCCAGACTTCCATATTCTTCTTCATCTTTGATGAGATGTCAAAAAATAATATGAAAAACTTCTATAAGTGGAGATAATCCCGATTTGTGAGCAAGTATTTGGACCCACTCAAAATGTTGTAATTCGTAAGTCAGTCACATATTTCTTCCTTAGGATAAATAACACAGTGTCTGATATTTAAGTATATCTAGTAAAGTAGACAATTCACACGATTCTCAATCTGAAATTTCCCGATGTGATGTATGTCACTTTGGGCTGGGAGGGAGATGACAGAAGGGATGCAGAATTTACTGGAAAATGGAGTATCGGAAATGGGATATTGGTGTTGAGATTATATCTGTCAAGCAAACAGAGCTTGGTCAGGAGTCTCTTTAGTATGGCGTTGTACTTTGTATGACGTTGAATTTAATAAGGTGGTATAACAGTGACCCATTTATAATATTTACAAAACATTTTTGTAAACATCAATATACTAAATGTTGACTTAAAACGAAAAGCTATATCTTAAAATGAGATGAAACATCTTCTTGTACATTTCAATATGTTAATTTTTCAATACTGACTGAAATATATTGTTTAACACAAATAAATAATAAAAAAGTGGTAAAAAACAAGTGCGTTTATTGATTAGGCGTTAAATTTGTAGAATTCTATTTTAATTTTTGTATTAATTGTTAAATCGACCGCAGATTATTTGAGTCTGCTGAGTTGTATTTTATTGTGAAAAAACACGTAAAAATTAATATTGTGACAAGTATTTCGCCCAGTTATGGCATTTTCAAACGAATGTCGTTCGTTAAATCAAACACAATATTAAATTTTATGTATTTTTAACAATAAAATACAACTCAGTAGACTACAAAAAACTATGTTTGATTTAATAACAAATACATTAAAAGTGTTTTCATTAACAATGTAATTAATAATCAAATGTAAGTATGCGTTTGATTTCTAAATACAATAATTGAATTGTAATTGTTACTCATAAAACACTTGAATTCCACTTTTCAGTAAATTAATGAACACACGACTAGTTTCGAGAACGACAAATAAGATCACCGACTGTTGAAAATAATAAAAAAAAACAAACAAACGGAAATAGTTTTGCATACTGCCACGTTGATGAGAATATCCGAATTTCTCAAAACTAGTTGTGCTTACATTAATAAACTCAAAAGTAGTCTTATACAAAAGTTTAATATTTATATTGAAAAAAAAAACATGAAAGTGATTCAATGTCGAAAAGTGATTGTATTAATCAAACGTTTACTTACATAAGATTATTTATAATTGTAAATTAAAATATTTCATTTCTTGAATGATTTTCGCAGATACTTTGTGGCACATTTTAAAAACTTTATAAAATAAAACAACTGTTTTTTACCACTTTTTATTGGTACACTTTATCCAACCCATAAACCCTGATGATGACAAGGTTCTTGTCGAAACCGGTTGGATAAAGTGTACCAATAAAAAGTGGTTGAAACAAAGAAGTTTTATTTTATAATGTTTAAAATGTTTCAGACTGTAAACAAACAAATTAAATTAAGTTTTTTTTATTTTTACCTGTTATTGAGAATATCAGTAGTTTTCTAAACTAGCCGTGTTCACATTTATATTAAAGGTATCTTAATTTGAGATGAACGCTTACTTCAATTGAACGTAGGTAAACTCCGCTGAACCTATAATATTGATATATCATCAGTTAGGTGAATAATCCAGGATGAAAAAATAATAATAATTCATAAAAACCAAAAAAAAATAGATATAGGCGGCTGTACTTTTGATTTTTACCAGTTACTCTTAGGCCGGGAGAAATTCACGTATCGATATTATTATCAGTCAAAGTGAGGTCAAAGTAACATTTGATCGACTGCACCGCTGTGGACTTTGCCTGGCACTGTTGAACTTGCACTCCCAATAAAGCACGTGCCGAAAGTTCGGTACAGCCATAAGTTTTGCAGAACCCTGCGCTAGGTGGCATTACGTATCTACTAGCGACTCATTTTACTTCAGACAGAGTTCATAATGTGAAAAGATTCAGCGCGTGTTCGTGAAATATCATCAAAGTTCTCCTAAGGCCTTTCGATGTCCTGAGCGAGATTTAGGAACAAAGTTGCAAGGAGTCCGGAAGGTGGTTCATGAAATGAGAATTATGTCCAGCGGTACAATTTTTTCGTTACTATTAAAATATATCGTGGTTAAACAGTTTTAATTTTTTATTTCTTCATTTTTTATGTAATATGAGGTCAAGGGATTTTGCATCCCTTATGTCACTGCGACCATATTAGGTCTATTGTGACCTCCCTATGTATCATAGCTCACATAAGTCAGCCCAAAATGTGAAATGTTCAGGAGGGCCGTTTAAGTCACTTTTGTTTGGCAAGAAAATAAACATCAATGCAGTTAGTCATTTTTAACAATTCAAAATATTATACATCCATGTTTAAAACTTCTATGGGATTTTTTCAGGGCAATATTAAGCTAGTAAGATATAAATTAGTAAATAATCACGTTTTTGTAATAAATGCACTTGGTGACTTTTTCCTGTATGACTATTATATTTTCTTTATTACGAGTACATACGTTTTAAGGATGAAAGTAGACTAAATGCAGTCGAAATGCGATCTCTTAGAATAATGTGCGACAAAACGACGTATGATAGATGTGCGAATAGTGAAATAAGGAAGGAATGCAAAGCTGTGATAAGCATTATCGATAAAATTAAGAAAGGTGTGTTGAGATGGTTTGGACATGTGGAACGAATGAGTGAGGAAAGAACGGTAAAACGCATTAATGAGGCGAATGTTAGTGGAAAAAGAAGCAGAGGAAGACCGAGAAAAACATGGCACGATCAGGTATGCCAAATACTTGAAAGTGGTCAGGTTAGGAGTCGTAACAATCGGCGGGTATGTGTGAGGAGATGCATGAACGTGGAAGAGGCGAAGAATGTTTGCAAGGACAGAGTGGTGTGGCGCTCTTTTCTCTCTGCCTACCCCTGCGGGGAAGCGGCGTGATGGTTAGTTAGTTAGTTAGTTACATACGTTTTCTATACGACTTTTGACCTAAACACTTTCAAGTATTTGAAATACTTGATCATACCAAGTTTTATGGCGCCAGTAAGTATCTACTGACGTCAGTAACTGATTCAATGTAAACCCGCCTTATGGGATACAATATTTACATACGTTTATTTTTGTAAGAACCCATTTTCGCTTCTACAATAATATTTCCAAAATATTGGTAAGATAATTTCTCCCCCACGCATCGCCATTGTATCGACATTTAGGAACGTTTCAATATTTTTTTCTTCTCATATCTTTCGTGTTTCATTGAATATATTTTTTACAATCGATTTAACTCAATACCTTTCTTTGTACTGGCGTGTTGGATTGCGTTTTATGAAAATCATCGTATTTATGAAAATGCGAATAGATTCTGTATTTCAAAGGGTGATTGAAGTGTGATAAATACGATTATCGTTCTAACTGGATGGATATGTCTTGTCTGTGAAAAACGTAAATAATTGTATTTTGTTTTCATAAGGTAAAGCTTAGTTCACAATATTTTGAGTCTATCTAAATATTTGTTCACATATTTCGGTTTCTCCACTTAAAAGTTAATTAAAATATCGCTCACTCCTTTCAACAACGTCATATATAATTAAAACATGATTTTTCAGGAAATCGTTTTTAAAGTTTAAAATTATTGTAAAATGCATTAAAAATAAATGTCAAGCCACTTATTGAACGTTTTACTATGCTTTTTTAACATCTCATCAAAGATGAAGAAGAATAAGGAAGTCTGGGCATTTACGGGGCTGACGACCGTCACAGGCTGGTTTAAGTGGTCACTTTACACACGTATAACATTCACCAATTCTACCCATTATTGACAACCACACTACTCAAATTCTAAGAACTAATAGAACTTCCAAGAATTTGAGTAGTGTGGTTGTCAATAATGGGTAGAATTGGTGAATGTTACACGTGTGTAAAGTGATCACTTAAACCAGCCTTTGACGGTCGTCAGCCCCGTAAATGCCCAGACTTCCATATACTTCTACATCTTTGATGAGATGTTAAAAAATAATATGAAAATAACTCCTGTAATTAGAGATAATCCAGATTTTGTGAACAAGTATTTGGACACACTCAAAATGTTGTTTTACTATGAAACAGAACTCTTAAGGTGAAACCTGAATGTTTTGTCTCCATTTGAATTTTTTTAATAATTAAACAATATCTTTTCGTCAAAATGCAAAAACAACACTTTCTGCCCTATAGCGGGTAAATATTAAGTTAAAAATATGTCGCTTTTGCTGGGATATAGTACATTTTATGGACATTCCGAAAACATGCACAACTGAAAAATGACGATTTTTGATAACTGACGTTGTTGAAAGGTGTGAGCGATATCTTATATCTCAAAAAATATGAAGAAGAATATGAAAGGGTATTTACAGGGCTTACGACCTTTCATGGGCCGATTTGACCATTTTATATATGATACCTGATGCATTAACCACACTACTCAAAAGAACTTGTATATTTAACATGTTTTATAACAAGTGAGTTCCTGGCACAATCTTCGTTCGAGCTTAGCAAAGACCCTCATGAAATGTTTGCTTTGTTCTTCCTTAATTATTTCATATACTTAGCTTCTACTTCTTCTAACCCTTATCCGCACCCGATGGTGCATAGGGCACTGCATCATATAAACGCAGTGTTATCGTGATCGTCAACACATGAAGGAAAGGTGATCAGCCCTCCGCTTCAGGGAAATATTGAATAAATATTACAGCGAAAAAATCACTTCTATTGCGTATTTGACCCCCCCTGGGAATCGAACCCGGGACCTCCAGTACGGTAGCCGAGCATTCTGACTTTTACACTACGGAGGCGGATATACTTTATACTTACTTACTTAATACTTAGAGATATTTGAAAACACGATTTATTAAATATTTTCAATGAAACCTATAATTTGACAGATAATTACATTCATAATATTTTAAGTGTGTTTGAATCTTTGTTCACAAATCTTAATGTTATCATAAAATAATTTCTTTAATCAGCATATACCAGGTCGTAAGCCCTATAAATATAAAAAAAAATATGTTTTTACTTCTTTGTTCATCTTTGTCGAGGTGTCAATACTACTGCAACACATTTATTGATTTGGCGTTTCTTTTGTACTCCATAATTTATATTTTAAATTTAATATTAAAAACAAACACTGATTTTTCAGAATCTACCAAGTTATAGGTATTTTTCAAACACTTATCCGCACCCCAATGGTGCATAGGGCACTGCATTTTATAAACACAGTGTTATCTTGATCGTTAACACGAAGGAAAGGTGATCAGCCCTCCGCTTAAGATACCAGTCTAGGGTAAAATTGAATAAATATTAGATTGAAAAAATCATTTATATTTATATGACCCCCTTCGAATCACATATATTTATGCCAAATACTTGAAAGTGGTCAGGTTAGGAGTCGTAACAATTAACGGGTATGTATGAGGAAATGCATGAACGTGGAAGAGGCGAATAATGTTTGCAAGGACAGAGTGGTGTGGCGTTCTTTTCTCTCTGCCTACCCCTGCTGGGAAGCAGCATGATGGTTAGTTAGTTAGTTTTTTTTAAATATATTTATAGGTATATGTTATTAAAAAAAAAGCATTAAAAAGATCTTGAGAGTTCTTTCGCCTTGTAAGGGCAGTTGACAGTTGACAGTGGACAGTTGTTTGATAATGTCCTAACAAGACGAAACAATTGTCACGAGTTAATTTTTTTTAATATTAAAAAAAAAACTTAGAAGACCTTCATATCACTAGATTGGCCCTCCTGTTCCTCAAATAAAAATAAAATATATTTTTTAAGTTAGAAGAAACAAAAATCAACTAAATAATCTATAAACCTTGTACATAACCAGCAAGGTAAATAATAATTACAACTGCCATCTAAAAAGAGACCCGGAAAACCAGTGTTTGAATTTAACATCAAAATATAAATTCAATTTAATTCAAACCATCATCCTCACCCGATGGTGCATAGGGTGCTATATCATATTAACGCAGTGTTATCTTGATCGGTAACAAACGTAGGAAAGTTGATCAATTTTCCGTTCCAGGTACCAGTCCAGGGTAATATTAAATATATGAGTGTTTAAAATAACTAATATTTTTTTGAACCTCCCCTGGGAATCCAACCCGGGACCTCCAGTACGACCATTAAACCACGAAAGCGGCCAACACTATTATAAATATCCTTGAAATATTTATCTTGTAAAACTAAATTACATTAAATGCGTCGACTAGTAAAACAAACGCAAGCAAGGAATGGTTTAAAACAAAATGAACGCAAAGTTCAGCGCAAGTTTCAGTAAATAAATCAGATTGCCATCATTGTAGAAGCATTATTAAGAGGAAATTGGACGAGGAGTTTGTGTGGAGGGGTAAATATTCCATAGTTTTTAACAAAATTTATTTTGTGTGAAGGTCTCCCACATGGAGCACGGCGGAAGCTCGGAACAATAAATATTATTTATTGTGGCGCCAAATACCTTACGCCGACACTGGTGAAATATTATAGCAACAAGGATGATATTGGCAATTGTTTCCCTTTTATCAGAGCTAACTTAATTTAAGCAAGAGTCGTAAATTGGATAACAAACAGGTGTTGACATTAAATTGTTTACATATGGTCAGATAATATACCTACATTGATTTATTTTTAACTAAAAAGATCAGACACTGGATTATTCACCCTGAGAATAATATAAAATAATAAGGATGATTTTTACAAAACAAAAAAGATCGATAGATGTCTCGTTTTAGTAAATCGGAAGTTTTTTTGTTACATTATTTTTTGACATCTTAATAAAATATAATATATATATATTCTTAGCATTTGGACACACTCGAAATCTTTTAAATAAATAAATAATAAATAAAAATAATATAACCATATCAGCTCCCTAGGTGGAGCATATGGAGTCCACAAACTGTCTCCAGGCTTTTCTGTCGGCTGCCAGCTCCCTTGCGTCCTCCCAAGTCAGATCCGCGTCCCGAAGTTCTGACGAGAACTGCCGACGAATTGTCAGCAGTGGTCGTCCTGGGCGGCGCGAACCTGATGCCTTGTAAAAGAGGCAAGCTTGATTAAGGCTCTCAGGAGGCATGCGGAGTACCTACATGGCCAAGCCAACTGAATCGCCTTTTCTTGACGACAGTTGTGACCAAGATTTGCTGCGTCCTAAGCCTTATCTCTTCATTCCTCACAAAGTCAAACCACCGCACGCCTAAGATTCTCCGCAAACACCTATTCTCAAAGCTTAGTACACGGCTGCTCTGGGCCCTTGTAAGGTGCCATATTTCACAGCCGTATAAGAGAACAGGAGCAATGCAGCCATTGTATAGGCGGCATTTGGTTTTCACCGAGTATAAATAACATTTTGAGTGTGTCCAAATACTTGTTCACAAAATCTGGATTATCTCCAATTACAGGAGTTATTTTCATATTATTTTTTGACATCTCATCAAAGATGAAGAAAAATATGGAAGTCTGGGCATTTACGGGGCTTACGACCGTCATAGGCTGGTTTAAGTGATCACTTTACACACGTGTAACATTCACCAATTCTACCCATTAATGACAACCACACTACTCAAATTCTTGGAAGTTCTATATATATGAACCAATTTAGAAACCTTGTTCATGAATCACTAGAACTTCACTAGAGACATCTATTGGTGAGATGTAAAGAAGCTTTTTATTAAGCAGAAACTCTTATATTAGTATGTGAGATCCGAATCCTGGATTATAATCACACACGTGAGAAACGCCAGAAAATACCATTTTCATTTTTATTATTAAGCTTATAATTTGACCAGATAATTTAGATAATTTAATAGATCTTTGATGAGATGTCAAAAAATAATATGAAAATAACTCCTGTAATTGGAGATAATCCAGATTTTGTGAACAAGTATTTGGACACACTCAAAATGTTGTAAATAAATTATCTGGTTTTTTTACACAAGTGAAAGATGAATGATAACGAGAGTGTTATATTACCACCTCAGATAGTTAAAAATGGTTTTAATATACAAAATATATTATTTCTTAATTAATTTTTTTCCGCTTATATCCACCCAACAGTGCATAAGCTATCGCATTTACCTAATAAAATAAAAACTAGTTAACCATCACGCCGTTTCCCCGCAGGCGTAAGCAGAGAGAATAGAACGCCACACCACTCTGCCTTTGCAAACATTTTTCGCCTCTTCCACGTTCATGCATCTCCTCATACATACCCGCCGATTGTTATACCCGACTCCTCACCTGACCACTTTCAAGTATTTGGTATACGTGATCGTACCATATTTTTCTCGGTCTTCCTCTGCTCCTTTTCCCTATTACATTCGCCTCATAAATTTGTTTTACCGTTCTTTCCTCACTCATTCGTTCTACATGGCCAAACCATCTCAACACACCTTTCTTAATTGTATCGATAATGCTTATCTCAGCTTTGCATTCCTTCCTTATTTCACCATTCGATCATCTATCATACATCGTTTTGTCGCACATTCTTCTGAGAGATCTCATTTCGACTGCATTCAGTCTACTTCCATTCTTCTTTTGCCAACTCCATGTTTCACTTCATGTTTTTCATATTTATATTTGAAAAAATCATGTTTACACTATTTCTATAACTTCTATCTAACCGATTTCAGGTATGCAGAGAGGATGGAATGCCACACTCTTCTGTCCTAACATATACTCCTAGCTTCCTTCTCATCCATACATCTCGTAACACATGCCATCTGATTATGTAGACTTTTGCCACAACCAGATTTTAGGTTTTCAGGTGTGCAGAGAGGATGGAATGCCACACTCTTCTGTCCTAACATATACTCCTAGCTTCCTTCACATCCATACATCTCGTAACACATACCCTCTGATTATGTAGACTTTTGCCACCACCAGATTTTAGGTTATGATTGATCTGGTCGTGCCAAGTCTTTTTCGGCCGTTTTCGTTCTGTTTTCCTGATCACATTCGCCAAATATATACTTTCTTAGTCACTCTTTCGCTATCCATACGCTCCACATGTCCATACTTACTTTGCAAACTTTTCTTCATGATTACATAATTAATGTGTATGTGTGTGTGTGTGTGTATGTGTGTGTGTGTATGTGTGTGTGTGTGTGTGTGTGTGTGAGTGTGTGTGTGTGTGTGTGTGTGTATAATTTGTGTGTTTAGTGATGTTTAAATTTAATGAAAGCTTACTGAAGTAATTGTTAGTATTACCCGAAAAATATCAGATGACATTGTAAAAATATTTTCTATGATTTAATACGTTAAAAAACATAAATTTATTATTATAACTCAAACCTCCGTATTATGTCTGCCTCCGTAGTGTGATGGTCAGCACGCTTGGCTACCGTTCTGGAGGTCCCGGGTTCGACTCCAAGGGGGGGTCAAATACATGTAAGTGATTTTTTCACTGTAATATTTATTTAATATTACCCTGGACTGGTACCCGAACCGGAGGGCTGATCACCTTTCTTTCATTTGTAAGCGATCAAGATAACACTGCATTCTATTACGCAGTGCGCTATGCACTATTGGGGTGCGGATAAGGGTTTAATTTTTACATTTATTTTATAACTCAAACTCAAATTTATTCATCAAAATTCACGACATCAATGAAAAAATGTTTTTATAAAGTAATGTTATGCATTGTAAATACCCAATAATTGTTATATACTTACGTTTAAAACGAAACTTTGATTCATTTCAGATAGATTATGCAATCATTTCGTAATAGAAAAAAAGCGATAGAAAAATATAGGGCAATGGGTTTCTCTTGTCATACATCACGTCATAGGAAAATTGAAATCCATGTATGTACATTGTGATTATCGCATATGCATATTTCTACACTTTATGAATATTCAAATTTTCAGCATGATTCGATATTGTAAAATGTGGTCATTTTTAGGACAGAGAGAATTTTATTTGAGACAGCACTCGGGTTTGATGAAGCGACGTTAGATAATTAAAATTCAGAGAGATGAAACGGCCATCGATTTTTATTAGATTTATCTCATTTCACCTATTTCGAATAGTGATTTTAATAAAGACAATGAAATAGTGTTTTGAATTAATTTTTATCAAGTAGAACGAATTTATTTGTTGAGTAAAATAATTTCTTGTATGTTTTTCGCAGATACTTTGTGGCACATTTTATAAACTTTATAAAATTACAAAACTTTGTTTTAACCACTTTTTTATTATAAGTATGGGAATGTAATTTACTATGAGTATTTTAATGTTTTAAATGTTTTAGAATTTAATGAATGACAAGGTTCTTGTCAAAATTGGTAGGTTAAAGTGTACTTATAATAAAAAGTGCTTAAAACGAAGTTGTTTAATTTTTTAAAGTTTAAGTAAAATAATTTAAAAATATTAACTAGATTTGAATGATACAATTTTTTTAAATGTTTTTCTAAATCAAACTCTCTTATTTATTCCTCTCCTCTTTCTTTCCATCTTGTAAGCTTCATTTTATACCATACCTTTACTCTTTTACTCCTACCCCCACACACATACAAACACAACACTCTCACATACACTAACATACACACACCCACGCTCTCATCTCCTTTCTCTCTTAATGTACAATAAAGTATTCATAGCATATATGTGGAATTATTTAACTGGCTTTAATTTTTGTCAATCTAACTTATTATCATATTTTTTATATACAAACTGATTAATTTTACAACATTTTGAGTGTGTCCAAATACTTGTTCACAAAATCTGGATTATTATTATTAATTGGTGAATGTTACACGTGTGTAAAGTGATCACTTAAACCAGCCTATGACGGTCGTAAGCCCCGTAAATGCCCAGATTTCCATATTCTTCTTCATCTTTGATGAGATGTCAAAAAATAATCTGATTAATTTTAATGTAATAAAAAAAAAAATTAAGTTAAGCCATAAATAAAGACTAAATTATAGTAAATAATAATAATAATAATAATAATGATAAAACCCTTATCCGCACCCGAAATGTGCATAGGGCACTGTGTCATATAAACGCAGTGTTATCTTGATCGTTTTACTCATGAAGGAAAGGTGATCAGCCCTCCGCTTCGGGTACCAGTCCATGGTAATATTTGATAAATATTACAGTGAAAAAATCACTTATTTTACCCTCCTTGGGAATTGAACCCGGGACCTCCAGAACGGTAGCCAAGCGTGCTGACCATTACACTACGGAGGCGGACAGATAGTAAATAAGTTAAAGTAATAGTAAATAACCAATTAAATTAAATTTAAAGTTTGCTGTTGAAGATAAAGGAATATATTCCCATTGAGGTTCCTTTATCTTCCTTTTCTCTCTTTCAAATATTAAAAATGAAAATATTTTTTTTTTATTATGTATAAAAATAGGTGCCCCTGGCAATTTTACATTAGTCTGCAGTTGACATGGTGAAATAATAATTATTCTGAAACCGGTAGTCGTTAAGAGTGTTTTTAAATGATACTCGTATTAAACAAGGTAAACCATGACGAGGAAAATGTCATATTATCTACAAAATTAACAAAATATTTTAATTACGTATATTATTTGTAGTCCGCCTCCGTAGCGTAATGGTCAGCACGCTCAGCTACCGTACTGGAGGTCACGGGTTTGATTCCCAGGGGGGGTCAAATAAATATAAGTGATTTTTTCACTCTTATATTTATTCAATATTACCTTGGACTGGTACCGGAAGCGGAGGGCTGATCACCTCTCCTTCATGTGTTAACGATCGAGACAACACTGCGTTTATATGATGCAGTGCCCTATGCACCATTGGGGTGCGGATAAGGGTTTGAATGAAAAAATGAAAATTATTATTTGTATCCTTAAAACATTGTGCAAAAATGTGGTATTACATTAAGTAAAATATGATTTATCATAAATTATTAACTTGGATGTAAGATTTATCTTTAAATTTGATCCAGATGTATTTTTCAAAGGGTTTACTTTTAGAATTACCCTTTTTCATTTCTATTTTTTTTTTTTTTCTTTAAAATTTTATGTTTTTTTTAAACTCTCTTTTATCTTGTTTTTTACCTATTTTTCAGGCATAAAATTGTGATAATTAGCGGTTCGTTATTTAATCATCCTAATCAGTGCGGTAGAGTGTGCTCAAACCATGAAATTCTCTTTCAGAGTTCGCGACACATACCATTGGATCACAACCCGAATCTAGTTACTTGACTTGTTCATAAATAATATAATTTGAATAAAAAAAGCTCATTTTGGGACGAGCTTTTGGATACTTTAAAGTTATTTTTATCACGGAAAGTATTAAAGTATTTTTCGTGAAAAAGTATGTGAAATGAGTATGGTTGGAACTTTGAAAATCTGAAACAAAGCAACCTTAATAGGGTGACTGCTTGCCCAAAAGGGAAACGGATAATGAGCGGAATAATTTATCAGATTTTAAACCCTTTTAGACAACTTTATTTTTTAATTCACATTGTGAGTTTTTTTTTACTTTTTAATCAATACTTTCGCAGTAGCCTGTACAAAAATAGGTACGTAACTCAGAGTCCCTTTAAAATTGCTGTTTTTCATAAAGTATCTGTTTTTTTTTTCTCTATTTTACATTCCTTTTGTTGAATTCTTCAAACCACCCTCTTAACTTACCCAATTAGTAATCGGTAATCCATAAAATTTACTCCTTTATCTCTATTAACTCCTATTCCTATATCATGTATAAAAAATTCAATATTAGAAAAATCAGCCTGCCTTCATATAATCAACGATCTCGTATGTATATGTTATATTATTTTATGATATCTTAACATAGATAAAGAAAAGTCTGGGAAACGGGCTTACGACCGTCAAAAGCTAGTTTAAGTGATTACTTTACACACATGTAATATTTACTAATTCTACCCATAATTGACTACTACACTACTAAAATTGTTGGAATTTCTATATATATTGTTCAAATTCAAAATATACTAGAATCACTAGAATTTCACTAGAGACTTCTATGATGCTTTAACTAGAGGCTTTTTATCGTGCAGAAACTTTTCCAATTGTATGTGTGGTTCAAATTCTTAATTATAATCACTTGCACGAGAAACGCTAGAATATATAATTTCATTTTATAATTTTAGTTGAAAATTTGACCAGTTCATTTATTTACAATATTTTGAGTGTGTCCAAATACACGTTCACAAATCTGAATTATCTCCAATTATATGATTTATTCTTTATATTATTTTTAGTCAAAAATAATAAGAGAGATAATCCAGATTTGTGAAAAAGTATTTGGACACACCCAATATGTTGTAAATCTTTATTTTTTTCATCTTCATTTAGTCATTTTATACTATTAGTGCACTAATCATTCTTCTCCCAATTGACAACCATTTTACTGAAATTTCGAGATGTCACAAGATATACGTTTAAAAAAACAGATACAATTATTATTTTCGGTACAAGCTACAAAGTTGACATATTTGGTGGGAAATTCTAAGTGTGTTAAGATATTTATATAAATCTAGAATGATTCAATTCCTAAGCGGAGTGAAATCTAGCATTCGTAAACGAAGATTTGTACTGAATGAAAAATTATTAATTTTTTTCTTGAATGTTTTTCGCAAATACTATGTGACACATTTTATAAACTTTATAAAAAAAAAATCTTTGTTTAAACCACTTTTTATTAGTACACTTTTTACAACCGGTTTCGACAAGAACCTTGTCATCCTCAGGGTTTGTGTACTAATTTTAAAACATTGAAATACTCATAGTTAGGTAATAATTAATTACCCTGTTCTTACGATACCAAAAAGGATGTGAAAGACACACTCCGTACACCATATGAAAATATGATTTTAAAAATTCCTAAATGTAGCTTTCATTGAGCATTGCGCAATGTTTTAGAATTAGTACATAAACCCTGAGGATACAAGGTTCTTATCGAAAACAGTTGGAAAAAGTGTACCAATAAAAAGTGGTTAAAACGAAGTTGTTTTATTTTATAAAGTTTTTTCTTTTTTCTTGGTGCAGACCTTATGGCCTGTTTTCAAAAGGAATAAGCCTCCTGCGATGTCGATTCCCAGCTGTTACTTCAACTCTTTGGTAGTCACATCACTTATCACTGTCATCTTCTGACGACATCTTCGATCTCGCATATTTATTTTATCCTAATGTTACTTTTTCTGTGTCGTGTATATTATTTTCTTTTCTAACGCTTATCCACACCCAGCGGTGCATAGGGCACTGCATCGTTAAAACGTAGTGTTATCTTCATCGTTACTTATATGAAGGTAAGGTGATCACTCCTGCTCTTCAGGAACCAACCAGTACAGGGTAATATTAAATAAATATTAGATTGTGTGAAAAAAATGTTTACTTAAAATATTGTGATTTTATTATTTTATGTTAGAGACGAAAACAACCTTGGTCACCCTGGAGCTTCAAAGCGCCAGTTGGTGCTATGGTCGCTATGTGCGACAGTTTTGTAGGATGTCTCTGAACGGGTGTAATATTTGTGGGACAAATGGGTTTCAGATTACACATTGCATTAGCCGAAGGCGCAACAGCTGTCACCCTACTTGTTATTACTGTAAGGGTGAATTTAGGATACAAACGTTACTATATTTTGTATGTATTTACACTAGTGCTACCCTTTCAATATGTATATGCGTTTCTTTAAATGCGGATTGAATTGAAAGACAAAGTGACAGAAGGTGACAGAAAGTGACAAAGTGGTCAGTACAACAAGCGATACTTTTATTAGATACTAGATGTATGTAGCCATACATTTCTGTGGCTCAATCTAGTCAAATAGAAAAAAAATAATAAATTGAAAGAACACATTTATAAGGTATGATATTACAATGCTTGAGAGGCTTCAATAGATTAAAAATCTATGAAACAACAATGCGATCGAAAACATCAAAAATGCTGAGTGACAGCAGCTGTCAAGAAGCACGCCGTATGGCACGAGCTTTGTTTAGTATTGCGTGTGTTGCTTTAACGTCGAACGTGCTGTAACGGTAAGAAGCATATTTAAAATAAACAAATGAGAAAATATGACTTATCACTATATATATATATATATATATATATATATATATATATATATATATATATATATATATATATATATATGTATATATATATATATATATATATATATATATATATATATATATATATATATATATATATATATATACATATATACATATATATATATATATATATATATATATATATATATATATATATATATATATATATATATATATATATATATATATATATATATATATATACATATATGTATATATATATAAATATAAATATATATATATATATATATATATATATATATATATATATATATATATATATATATATATATATATATATATTATATATATATATATATATATAATATATATATATATATATATATATATATATATATATATATATATATATATATATATATATATATATATATATATATATATATATATATATAAATATATATATATATATATATATATATATAAATATATATATATATATATAATATATATATATATATATATATATATATATATATATATATATATATATATATATATATATATATATATATATATATATATATATATATATATATATATATATATATATATATATATATATATATATATATATATATATATATATATATATATATATATATAAATACCTGTCATAGATGTATATAAAAACAAGACAATAGTTTGCGTATGTAAGGAGAATTTAACCATCCAGACTCCCATTGTACGGCATCGTCATATTGCATTGCATGGCCAACCCCAAAGGAGACGACTCCCAAGCAGACTACGAAACAGATAAATTGACAGTTGGCAATCTACATGGCAGGATCTATCTTAATAACACCACAAAGAAAAATAATTTTAATTGAATTTATTAGTGAATTAAATTAAAAATAGTTATTTTAGTTACGAAAAAAACGCAATTTCCGTTATCTTTCCATCTCTGAATAGAAAAAGAAACACTGCAATACATGTATATATATATAATATTCTGCTTGAGATTAAAATTTATTATACTTACAAGCCACGATGTTTTCTTCGTTTTAGCTCACGTAAAAAAGACATATTTCGTTGCTTGAATCAAGTAAATTTATCATTCGCCATAAATCTTCTTAATTTCCTTAAGTTGGACATGTATATATATTTTTTTAAATCTCTCATTGGCACACAGATACGGCTTAAAATAATTTATCGTCAAAAGTTTAAACTATGTTGAAAAGTTTGGGCTATTTAGCCAGGAACTTTGGTAAAGATTTCATAATATAGCAACATTCAACGTTTTCTGTAATAATTCCAAATTATTTTATCTGCTGACCTTGATTTTTATTACCATATGTAAATTAAAAAAATAATAAAAAAAAACTTTTTTCCGATAAGGCTAAAAGCTTTATTAACTTAATATTTAAATTATGAAATGTCAAGGAAGTTTACTGGTTTCCTTGTAAAAGATCAAGCTTTAAGCTTCACGACAGCGGTTTACACATATCTGTGACAGGACTATGATACAACACAAATGTGTCTCTGCTACGTATGTGTGTTCCTTACAGATAAATGAATGATCTGGCGATACCCAAGGTTCAATCAAAACAACATTTTTTCAAAGGGATATTCAGATTGAAAAGAATTAAAAATTTTATTAAAGAAAATATTTGTATCATTATATTAGCTGTATCCAGTTGCACGTTTCTGTGGCTCATGTTTATAAAGAAAAAGAAATATAAAAGAAAGTAAACATTTCAAATATATTCTTCAAAATTATATTGAAACATTTTTGGTGTATATTCAAACCCGTATTATATGATAATCAAGTGATAAAAAACAAGTATTTTATTTAAAAATAAAAAAATAAATTGAAATAATAATATACTCGAAAACATTATTGACAGTAAATATTTGTTATATTTCTGGCACAGACAAAAACAACTACCAGGTTCATATTAATAATTTATTAATTTATTGGGAAACCAACAGAATATTTACGAAAATAACAAAACGTAATAAAGAAGAATTAAGTTTTCACATAAATAATAGTCTAAAAACAACTGTCATGTAAATAATTATAACTTAACAGTATTATAAGTTACATTTTTCAATCAAATAGACACCTAAAAAATTCTCTTAACCGTTTTAAAAGAAATAATACTGTTGTTCTTTTGATTAGGTATTTCATTGCACATATCGCAGGTTCTATTCAAAAATAAATGTTGGTAGGAGTTAGTTTGCATTTTAGGGGTTTTTTAAGTCATAAAGGTAATAAAACTTTTTATTTTTCAGAGTCACATAGACATTAGGTTATTCAAAAAAAGAGTCACTTATTTGTCGTGGCATTTAAAATGATATTAACCTTCTTTCAAATGATATTCATGATGGATTTTCTGTGATTTTGAAACAATAAGTCTTTCGATTATTAATTATTTCAACAAACCCCTTCTAATCGTAACACCATAAAAATACATCCTATAAGTTAAGTGAAAAACGATGCAAGTTTCATATGGAAATACATACTTTCTCATTTATTATTAAACATCCCGGGTTCAGCCGAAAGCCTTTCATCTCTAGGAGACGTTGACAGCCTTGCACCGACCTGGGATCGGAGTGACGTAGCGTCACCGTGTGACGTCATGTCATCACGTGACGTTGATGTCACATGATGACGTGTTTCGTGATTGAAATTCAACTAGACGATATTTTGTCTCTTGCTATAATGGAAACCGACGTCATCGCCTGAATATTGATGGATGTTGATTATTCATATTCTTCCGATAGAAGCACACCACCAAAGTGCATCATAAGTTTTTTTTGAGGAGAGAGATTTTCAATACGGAAAATAGAACATTTAAAAAACACACCGAAGACGGTAAAATGTCAATATTAATTTATATAATATATTAAATGTTAAAATCACACACTGGTTTTTGATCCTACTCTGTTGTGTTTTATTGTTAAAAACACATAAAAAAATGTTTGACTAGGCGAAACAATAGTCACAAAAATTTTTTTTTTTGACTTTTGACAAAAACAGTTTTTGATTTTAACATTTAATATATAAATTATAAAAGAGTTAACGTTTTTATAATTTCAACATTTTTATTCAGTACTAGATGAACTCGGTTAAATTACTCGTAATCGAGTGGAGGTTGAATAAAAAAAATATATACCTAGCCACGTGTTCATGAGGCTCAGTCTGGTAAAAAGAAAAAGAAAATATATTTTTACAAAACACAATTATTTTTTGCCGCAGAATAACTTACTATTTCTCTACATTATTTTTCACATATTGTTATGTATTTGCTTTTAAAAACTATTTTCACATTATTTTTTATATTTAATTATTTTGACAAATAAAAAAAATCTCACTACGTTTTTTTTGATTGATTAGAATTTTTTTTAATTATCATATATTTCTGATTCCATTTTTTTTACAAAAACCACCGCGGGCATGCACACAATAACTGTTGTTAGTTTCATCGTAATCGGTTGAATAGTATAAGGGTCTATAGAGAATTCTAACCGCACATATATATTTTTTTTTATAAACACAGGTATCTCTATTTGATTTATACGTGATAACATTTTTCTTTTTTGTTAAAAATAAAAGTTATTACTTTTATAGTCAAGTATAAGTAAGATATTCAAAATGCTTTTTAAAACTGTGTACCTCACCATAATTCTACTTTGTGCATCATATGAAAACATATCTTTTTTGCAGTTCTTGGGTTATTTATATTACGAACACCGTGTGGCAGTAGCAAATGACGACACTTGGCGCGCAATTATCTTCGCAGTTTCACAGAGCAATTACAGGGTGGTTACAATGGTAGTGGAACATATGTGCAAAACCTTGTCATCTGCAGCCACAGTCTACCTGAATACGATGCAAACTCTTGTCTTCCGGCGTGCGAACTAATTCCCAAATAACTATATGAATTAATATATCATTGAACATACAATTTTTTAACAACAACAAAAAACCTTTAAAAAACCTTCCCAATGTCTTAGTAAAATTGAAGTTTATATATTTTTTTACCGCAAGATCATTTAAGAATTAAAATAATGTTAATTTTAATAAATGTGTCGCCTATTTTCAAAATCTTGTCCGCTTCAATTTTTGTCAATTTTTGTCCGCCTCCGTAGTGTAATGGTCAGCACGCTCGGCTACCGTTCTGGAGGTCCCGGGTTCGATTCCCAAGGGGGGTAAAATAATACAGTATAAGTGATTTTTTCACTTTCATATTTATTCAATATTAACCTGGACTGGTACCTGAAGCGGAGGGCTGATCACCTTTCCTTCATGTGTAAACGATCAAGAAAACACTGCGTTTATATGACGCAGTGCCCTATGCACCATTGGGGTGCGGATAAGGGTTTTATTATTATTATTTTCAAAATCTACCAGATCCGATTTTACAATTTTTTTAAATATTTACTCTATCGGGATGCTAATTGTGGAGTTTATTGTTTAAAATAATTACATACTTGAAAACCCTGCTAAAAATACTTGAGAACAGCGTTGTATTTCAAATTCCGCTATATTCATGGAATTTTTGACATTTTTAACAAAAGTAATTAATTTATAAAAATATAGATAACAAAAAACCCATGATTAAAAATATGACAATGCTTAAGGCCTTCCTCCTTTTGTCTATGTTTCCACTGATAATAAACAATAATAAAAAAAAATTAGAATAAAATAAATAAATAAAAATAAGAAACAGCTCCTACCCTCTTTTCAACCTTCAACGTCCCAAAGACCCAACTCGAAAATTTGGAATTAACTTAACATGCGGTGTTTGAAAATGATGCGGAATGCATCGAAACACATGGAACAGTAGATTTAAGAAACAGTGGTATTTACCACAGTTTCTAAAATAGTAGTAAAACATTAATTATAAATATGAACATTTCTACTGAGCAAAAAATGTTATGCATTTTTTTTCATCTTCTACGTCTAATTGTGCTTCTCTACTGTGAAGGTTAGCAGTTTTAGTGCTAATTTTTATTTTGCAGTCTTTCTTATCAGCGGATAAGTACTACAGTGGATTTTTTAAAGGTCGAATGACGTAACGTCTGAGTGACTCCTTACCTAGGCTAGGCTTATTTTTTTAAGCTTTGAGTGGATTTGCTCATTATGTTGAAAGTTGCTTAATTAAATGTTAAAAATACACAAAAACGAGATTCTGCGGAACCACTCTCTGGAATTTTAAAGCTGGGATATATAAATACATTTTCTTTCACATTACCTTGTTGTTTAACGCGTTACGTAACGGTTTTTTTTAAATAAAATATTGTTAAAAGAATTCTTGTCAGCAAATAATTCATCTTTAACGCAAATAGAGCACTTTATAAAATAAAATAACTTAAAATAAGTTTTTCATCACTTTTTTATTGGTACATTTTTCTACAATCGGTTTCGACAAAAAACCTTGTCATCATCAATGTTAAACAAGGTTCTTGTCGAAACCGGTTGGAGAAAAAAAGTACCAGTAAAATTGTTTTAAAAAAGTTTTTGAAATATGCCACAAAGTATCTGCGAAAAACATTTAAGAAACCATATGGAGAATTTTAACTTTGCAAAAGATACTCTCGTGTAATAAAATACAACGAAGCTATATTTGAGTATAGTTTATTTTATAAATTTACATATATATCTTTATTCTTAACCTTGAGGTTAATTGTGTAAGCCTCTGATGTTCAAATTATAATTATTATATTACGTAAAACGTTTTCTTAGTAAAAATAATATATAAATAACACTTCTTTGCCAACAAATAATTCATACACAGACCCAAACACAGAATTTCGACTGTGCTACAAATACTCATATTGCTTACTGAAAATATCGATTATTTTCTAGATCTATGTAACTTTAATTCATAGCTTGAAGATGAATATTAGACTTTAAAGATCATATACTTTTTTAATATCTTTATAGTTTTCTTATTAATTAAAGTACAACATAAATGCTTCCTTGTCAACAAATAATTCATACGAAAACCCAATAAAAAAATTCAACAATGCAACTAATACTCTCATATTTTTTCATACCACAATTTTATATTTAACTATCGTTTATTTTAAATTTGTTTTTTTTCAAATTTCAAATGTTGAGGTCAGAGTGCAAGCCTTTAGGATGCATATGATATTTAATCGTTCATTAATTAAAATACAATACAATAACTATGTACCATATATGAAAACAAGAATCGGGACTAATCACCTTGCCTTAATAAATTTTAATATCAAATTAACATTGTATTTATAAATAGCATAAATATAATTCATATCTATATATCTTCTTCATCAAACCCTTATCCGCATCGGATGGTATATATGGCATTGTATAATATAAATGCAGTGTTATCTTGATCATTAATCCATGAAAGAAAGGAGATCAGCCCTCCGCTTCTGGTCCAGGGTAATGTTGAATAAATATTAGGATCAAAATATTACTTATATTTATTTGAACCCCCTGGGAATCGAACGGCTTCAGTGCGGTAGCCGACCGTGCTAACCATCACACTACGGAAGCGGACTATTATGCTTTGATTTACACTCGTAAATTACTTAAAATACGATGAAATAAATGTATAAAACAATAAATAATTCATAAATAAATAGATAAATTATTCATAAATAAAAGATATATAAATACATGTACATTTATATAAACAATATCATTATTATCATTAATGTGAAGTACATAATATGAATCTGTTAATCTATACACGTGCTTTGATAACGATCTCTGAAGGATTTTATCTAGTATTTGTGTGCTTTCAACCATTGGGACATGCTAAAAATACTGTTACATGAAATGAATGAAAAATATTTTTCAATTTTCAATTACTGCTAGGTTGAAAAAGTCCATTAAAATATTTTTGCTTCCATTGTCATTTTTACAATGAGCTTCTCAATTTTCAGCATTCGCGAAGCCAAGAATAAGGAAAAGTTATGATTTATGACTAAGTAAATTTTCCAAATCAACAAAAAGAGAGCCGAAACTTGGCAACCCGAAAGAATTTGAAATTATGTCGGATACTGATTTAAACAAGTTGCGGTCATTATCATCATATTTTTTAAATCATTCTTATGTAATTGAATTATGAGTAAAAATTAAAGCGCGGGTAACGATTAAACAAATAGTATTTCTTTTGTGACAGTTATTTTGCATTGTCATGCCGATTATTTGAGAACGAAATTCGTCGAAAACATTCAAACGAATTAATTCTTCTGATTTTAGTTGATATCCGACAAATATAACGAGGAATATTGTACAAAATATTCGTAAAATATTTTGTGAAAATAAGTGGTAAATATACAAAATACAGTCTTCTGTCGTTCAATTTTTGTATTTTTGTCCCCAAATAATTTTTTTATTATATATATATATATATATATATATATATATATATATATATATATATATATATATATATATATATATATATATATATATATATATATATATACATATATATATATATATATATATATATATATATATATATATATATATATATATATATATATATATATATATATATATATATATATATATATATATATATATATATATATATATATATATATATATATAAATATATAAATACATATAAATATATATTATATATATATATATATATATATATATATATATATATATATATATATATATATATATATATATATATATATATATATATATATATATATATATATATATATATATATATATATATATATATATATATATATATAAATATATAAATACATATATATATATATATATATATATATATATATATATATATATATATATATATATATATATATATATATATATATATATATTAATTAAATTGAATTACAGTTACAATGTTTGGACATGCGGTGCCCTGATTTTAACTAACATCCCTCAGTCTTATTCTAGGAACCAGACTCGAAGCTATCGATGAAATTTATTAATAGGCCCTTATTAATGACCGGGTTTACAGTAAACCTCAGGCGGGTATTTTTGTCATACTCACGAGGTCCTTGAGACTATTGGAAATTACGTTTGGGAGGAAATAACAATAATAGATTAGAAAGATCTGAGACAAGTAAGTAAAGTAAAACTTTTTATTTGGCTCTGTTAACATTAAAAAAATATCCTTATCATTCATCGTTTATTTTGTGTTTTACCACTTATCATTCATCGTTCACTTTGTGTTATTCTTTCTTAAATTCTACTTCATGACTAACGGTTTTTGGATTAACCATCCCTTCATCAGGTAAACTATAGACTAAAGTGAAATTGCAAAGCTCACCTTTTTATGTGAAAAATTGTATTATTATTATTTTGCAAGAAAGAGAAAGAAGATAAAGAAATCACAGTGAAAATATATCCATTGTGATTCTTTTATCTTTATTCTCTTTCTACAAAAAATGGAAAAATAATTTTTGTTTTGGTTGCAAATATATTAAATAGATAACCAAAACAATATGATTTTTTATAAAAAAATTACAACTTTAAAGTTTTTTCACATCGTCAGAACCAGTCTGATGACGTCGGTAACTCGGTCACAATACATAAAGCCATAATACATACAGTAAAAAAAAAATGTTGTAGAACACAAATCATAACATACGAGTATATACAAGTTCTGTAACAAAGTAGGTACCTACATCCTACATGAAATAACTAAAAATAAATATAATAATGAACAGAGTACATAAAATAAAAATATATATATATACTTAAGTATCTGCGACTTTATTTTAGGTATTGGCTTTGCCATAAAAAATCGGGATTAAAAAAGGTTTTTACCTACTTTTTAACTTAGTATAAAACAGCTATTTAGAAATGAATGGAAAGAATTTTCTTGCATAGTTTTATTGATGAGCATTATAAAACGTGCCTTTGGTACGAAAAACTCATTGAGGGCACGATATTTAATTTTTTAAACTACATATTTATAAGAAAAAAATATTAAAAAAATATATTTTATTTACATAAACAGTTTTGTATTGGTAATCTTAAGTTTTTGATACATATCATAATATTATTTTTTGACATCTTATCAAAGATGAAGAAGAATATGGATGTCTGGGCATTTACGGGGCTGACGACCACCATAGGCTGGTTTAAGTGATCACGATCACTTTACACACGTGTAACATTCACCGATTCTACCCATTATTGACAACCACACTACTCAAATTCTTGGAAGTTCTATATATATGAACCAATTCCGAAACGTTGTTCTTGAATCATTAGAACTTCACTAGAGACATCTATTGGTGATTTGAAAATTAGTTTTTTTTATCGAGCAGAAATTCTTTTATTAGTATGTGAGATCCGACTCCTGGATTATAATCACATACATGAGAAACGCCAGAAAGTATCATTTTCATTTTTTTTTATTATTTAAGCTTATAATTAGACCAGTATATTTATTTACAACATTTTGAGTGTGTCACAAAATCAGGATTATCTCAAATCACAGGAGTTATTTTCATATTATAATACTTAATAATCTTAATTTTCTCAATGAAATTTGACTATTTTTATGTCGTCGTATTTTATTACAGAAAATAAAATATCAACCAAATCTGCTAAGGTCATATTTTACGTATCGTGTCATTACTCACGGAGGCTCCAAATTAAGCTTGTCCTTTTTATGATCGGTTTAAGTGGAATATGAGAGAGTCCCTTGTTGTAATACACGGCTAATGATTGACACTGAGAACTGCTGAAGGACAGTGTAGTAGTAAATAATAGCCCCCCACATCGTCTCGATGTCACCAAACCATTAATCAACAAGGATATCAGGCGTCTAACTACATTCAAAAGGGTTCTACTCTCCGAGGCTGTGTGTTCTAGATTTGATACATTTGTATGTGCCAGGGGTAATCAACCATTATTAGTATTATTTTTTGACATCTCATCAAAGATGAAGATGAATATGGAAGTCTGGGCATTTACGGGGCTGAAGCGGAGGGCTGAAAGCCTTTCCTTCATTTGTAAACGGTCAAAATAACACTGCATTATATGACGCAGTGCCCTATGCACCATTTGGTTGCGGATTAGGGTTTTATTATTAAATATATTTAAAAACTTAAATAAATTGTTTTAACTCACACTCAAATTTATTATTTTTTTACATCTCATCAAAGATGAAGATGAATATGGAAGTCTGGGCATTTACGGGGCTGCCGACATTTACGAAGGCTGGTATAAGTTATCACTTTACACACGTGTAACATTCATCAATTCTACCCATTATTGACAACCACACTACTCAAATTCTTGGATGTTCCATTTATACTAACCAATTTCATTAATTGATTCGGCAGTCATGTTGTGGTAAAATCTATCCATTTTTAATTAATGTTTTATTTAGTAAATACCACTATTTCTTAAAATAAAAATAATAATTCTATGTTTTGAATATTGAAAGCATTAACTTTGTGGATCATATTGATATATTATTTCGAGAAATAAAAATACTTTGTGTTCTGATCCACTCACATCATTAATGTGAGTGGATCAGAACACAAAGTATTTTTGTTTCTCGAAATAATATAATAATTCTAATAAATAAAAATAAGAAACAGCTTCTACCCCCTTTTCAACCTTCAACGTCCCAAGGACCCAACTCTAAAATTTAGAATAAGCTTCACATACGGTGTTTGAAAATGATGCGGAATGCATCGAAACACGTGTCACAGTAGATTTTAAGAAATAGTGGTATTTACTAAGTATATTAACCAATTTTGAAAAATTGTTCTTGAATCAGTAGAACTTCATTAGAGACATCTGTGAAACAAAAAAACAATTATTTTATCTTTTATTTTCATTTCGATGCTGAGAACATAACTTGGCCTACGTAGTGGATAGACATTGTCTGTTCTTTTAGGGGAGATTAAAAGCCATATGTATTATTGTGTGCTCCTTAAAACCATGAACTTGTTTCTAAGAATTTGTGTTCTCCTTTTTGTGATTTTGAAAGTATGTTTTTGTATTATGTAAGCAGATATTTAACCAGCTTATGACGGTCGTATACCCCGTAAATGCCCAAAATTCCTAATTATTTTTCATATTTTTTGTAACTTTATTATTTGTGTTCAGTCTAGTAAACCTTAATCCCATGTCCCAAAATGTGAAATAGAAATAACTCATCGGGAATATTATATATATGACGTATGTATGTAATGTTTTTTTGGAAAAATTAATAAATTAATTAATAAAACCTATAAGAAGCATATCAGGCAAGAGTCTTCGAGATAGAATAAGAAATTCCATGATCAGGGAAATATGCGAGATCGAAGATGTCGTTAGGCGGGGAAGGCGACGAAGGAGACAATGATATGCGCATGTGAGGAGAATGGAACCATTCAGAATCCACCCATATCGTACTGTACGGCCAACCCCATGGTAGACGACTCCCGGACAGACCACCAAAGAGATGGGTCGATAGCTGGGAATCGACATCGCAAGAGGCTAATCCCTCTTAAATGAAATAAATCTTCTTCTTCTTAATATAGGCCGCAA